>NC_134359.1:37407275-37707275 GCF_048569485.1 Anomaloglossus baeobatrachus
CTCTTTTTCCAGCCTTTTCTGACTAATTAAGACCCTTCCCAAACTTGTGAACAGCACTCATACTTGGTCAACATGGGAAAGACAAAGGAGCATTCCAAGGCCATCAGAGACAAGATCATGGAGGGTCACAAGGCTGGCAAGGGGTACAAAACCCTTTCCAAGGAGTTGGGCCTACCTGTCTCCACTGTTGGGAGCATCATCCGGAAGTGGAAGGCTTATGGAACTACTGTTAGCCTTCCACGGCCTGGACAGCCTTTGAAAGTTTCCACCCGTGCCGAGGCCAGGCTTGTCCGAAGAGTCAAGGCTAACCCAAGGACAACAAGGAAGGAGCTCCGGGAAGATCTCATGGCAGTGGGGACATTGGTTTCAGTCAATAGCATAAGTAACGTACTCCACCGCAATGGTCTCCGTTCCAGACGAGCCCGTAAGGTACCTTTACTTTCAAAGCGTCCTGTCAAGGCTCGTCTACAGTTTGCTCATGATCACTTGGAGGACTCAGACAGACTGGTTCAAGGTTCTCTGGTCTGATGAGACCAAGATCGAGATCTTTGGTGCCAACCACACACGTGACGTTTGGAGACTGGATGGCACTGCATACGACCCCAAGAATACCATCCCTACAGTCAAGCATGGTGGTAGCAGCATCATGCTGTGGGGCTGTTTCTCAGCCAAGGGGCCGGGCCATCTGGTCCGCATCCATGGGAAGATGGATAGCATGGCCTACCTGGAGATTTTGGCCAAGAACCTCCGCTCCTCCATCAAGAATCTTAAGATGGGTCGTCATTTCATCTTCCAACAAGACAACGACCCAAAGCACACAGCCAAGAAAACCAAGGCCTGGTTCAAGAGGGAAAAAATCAAGGTGTTGCAGTGGCCTAGTCAGTCTCCTGACCTTAACCCAATTGAAAACTTGTGGAAGAAGCTCAAGATTAAAGTCCACATGAGACACCCAAAGAACCTAGATAACTTGGAGAAGATCTGCATGGAGGAGTGGGCCAAGATAACTCCAGAGACCTGTGCCGGCCTGATCAGGTCTTATAAAAGACGATTATTAGCTGCAATTGCAAACAAGGGTTATTCCACAAAATATTAAACCTAGGGGTTGAATAATAATTGACCCACACTTTTATGTTGAAAATTTATTAAAATTTAACTGAGCAACATAACTTGTTGGTTTGTAAGATTTATGCATCTGTTAATAAATCCTGGTCTTGTTTGAAGTTTGCAGGCTCTAACTTATTTGCATCTTATCAAACCTGCTAAATCTGCAGGGGGTTGAATACTACTTGTAGGCACTGTATATATATATATATATATATATATATATATATATACACTGTGTATATATATATATATATATATATATATATATATATATATATATATATATATACAGTACTTACCAAACGTTTGATCACACCTTCTCATTCAAAGAGTTTTCTTTATTTTAATGACTCTAAAAATTGTAGATTCACATTGAAGGCATCAAAACTATGAATTAAAACATGTGGAATGAAATACTTAAAAAATGTGAAACAACTGAAAATATGTCTTATATTCTAGGTTCTTCAAAGTAGCCACCTTTTGCTTTGATTACTGCTTTGCACACTCTTGGCATTCTCTTGATGAGCTTCAAGAGGTAGTCACCGGAAATGGTCTTCCAACAGTCTTGAAGGAGTTCCCAGAGATGCTTAGCACTTGTTGGCCCTTTTGTTTTCACTCTGCGGTCCAGCTCACCCCAAACCATCTCGGAAGGTGCGTCCAAACTTTTGGTCTGTACTGTATGTATCAACCTAACATAAAAAATCTACTATACAAGGTTCCTTGATGGGATCCTCGTCTATTAAATATCTTCCCCCTTTACTAATTGTTATTGGAAACAGTCAACATGCTTGTTGTCAGACATGCCTCCAATGGCAGCAGAAAAATACCTTAATGAAGTAGGGCAATGATTTTTTTAGTACATTGGATTACAGTAGGCTTATATTATAGGCTGGATTTGAGCTCTGTGTGTCTCTCCCAGTAATATAGGCTGGATATGAGCTCTGTGTGTCTCTCCCAGTAATATAGGTTGGATGTGAGCTCTGTGTGTCTCTCCCAGTAATATAGGCTGGATGTGAGCTCTGTGTGTCTCTCCCAGTAATATAGGTTGGATGTGAGCTTTGTGTGTCTCTCCCAGTAATATAGGCTGGATGTGATCTCTGTGTGTCTCTCCCAGTAATATAGGCTGGATGTGAGCTCTGTGTGTCTCTCCCAGTAATATAGGCTGGATGTGAGCTCTGTGTGTCTCTTCCAGCAATTTAGGCTGGATATGAGCTCTGTGTGTCTCTCCCAGTAATATAGGCTGGATGTGAGCTCTGTGTGTCTCTCCCAGTAATATAGACTGGATATGAGCTCTGTTTGTCTCTTCCAGTAATATAGGCTGGTTGTGAGCTCTGTGTGTCTTCCCAGTAATATAGGCTGGATGTGAGGTCTGTGTGTCTCTCCCAGTTATATAGGCTGCAAGTGAGCTCTGTGTGTCTCTTCCAGTAATATAGGCTGGATGTGAGGTCTGTGTGTCTCTTCCAGTAATATAGGCTGGATATGAACTCTGTGTGTTTCTCCCAGTAATACAGGCTGGATGTGAGCTCTGTGTGTCTCTTCCAGTAATATAGGCTGGATGCGAGCTCTGTGTGTCTCTCCCAGTAATATAGGCTGGATATGAGCTCTGTGTGTCTCTCCCAGTAATATAGGTTGGATGTGAGCTCTGTGTGTCTCTCCCAGTAATATAGGCTGGATGTGAGCTCTGTGTGTCTCTCCCAGTAATATAGGTTGGATGTGAGCTTTGTGTGTCTCTCCCAGTAATATAGGCTGGATGTGATCTCTGTGTGTCTCTCCCAGTAATATAGGCTGGATGTGAGCTCTGTGTGTCTCTCCCAGTAATATAGGCTGGATGTGAGCTCTGTGTGTCTCTTCCAGCAATTTAGGCTGGATATGAGCTCTGTGTGTCTCTCCCAGTAATATAGGCTGGATGTGAGCTCTGTGTGTCTCTCCCAGTAATATAGACTGGATATGAGCTCTGTTTGTCTCTTCCAGTAATATAGGCTGGTTGTGAGCTCTGTGTGTCTTCCCAGTAATATAGGCTGGATGTGAGGTCTGTGTGTCTCTCCCAGTTATATAGGCTGCAAGTGAGCTCTGTGTGTCTCTTCCAGTAATATAGGCTGGATGTGAGGTCTGTGTGTCTCTTCCAGTAATATAGGCTGGATATGAACTCTGTGTGTTTCTCCCAGTAATACAGGCTGGATGTGAGCTCTGTGTGTCTCTTCCAGTAATATAGGCTGGATGCGAGCTCTGTGTGTCTCTCCCAGTAATATAGGCTGGATATGAGCTCTGTGTGTCTCTCCCAGTAATATAGGTTGGATGTGAGCTCTGTGTGTCTCTCCCAGTAATATAGGCTGGATGTGAGCTCTGTGTGTCTCTCCCAGTAATATAGGTTGGATGTGAGCTTTGTGTGTCTCTCCCAGTAATATAGGCTGGATGTGATCTCTGTGTGTCTCTCCCAGTAATATAGGCTGGATGTGAGCTCTGTGTGTCTCTCCCAGTAATATAGGCTGGATGTGAGCTCTGTGTGTCTCTTCCAGCAATTTAGGCTGGATATGAGCTCTGTGTGTCTCTCCCAGTAATATAGGCTGGATGTGAGCTCTGTGTGTCTCTCCCAGTAATATAGACTGGATATGAGCTCTGTTTGTCTCTTCCAGTAATATAGGCTGGTTGTGAGCTCTGTGTGTCTTCCCAGTAATATAGGCTGGATGTGAGGTCTGTGTGTCTCTCCCAGTTATATAGGCTGCAAGTGAGCTCTGTGTGTCTCTTCCAGTAATATAGGCTGGATGTGAGGTCTGTGTGTCTCTTCCAGTAATATAGGCTGGATATGAACTCTGTGTGTTTCTCCCAGTAATACAGGCTGGATGTGAGCTCTGTGTGTCTCTTCCAGTAATATAGGCTGGATGCGAGCTCTGTGTGTCTCTCCCAGTAATATAGGCTGGATGTGAGGTCTGTGTGTCTCCCAGTAATATAGGCTGGATGTGAGCTTTATGTGTCTCTCCCTGTAATATAGGGTGGATGTGATCTCTGTGAGTCTCTCCCAGTAATATAGGCTAGATGTGAGGTCTGTGTGTCCCTCCCAGTAATATAGGCTGGATGTGAGGTCTGTGTGTCTCTCCCAGTAATATAGGCTGGATGTAAGGTCTGTGTGTCTCTCCAGTAATATAGGCTGGATGTGAGGTCTGTGTGTCTCTCCCAGTAATATAGGATGGATGTGAGCTTTATGTGTCTCTCCCTGTAATATAGGCTGGATGTGGTCTGTTTGTATGGAGACTGCTGCTGTCTTCATTAGCTGATATATCAGCACAGCTTCTATCCTGCTCTTATTCCCTCTATGTTCTCATTTTGCTGTTACTCAACTAGTTTTTGTTCCGCTTAGGTCCCTTCCCTGGGTCTGTGGTCAGAAAGTCCGATCCAAACCCATTGAATAGGAAAGCCTAACTGGAGAATCCAACTCCAAATAAAATATAAAAATGAATTGGTAAAGAGTAAGACCCCATACACCTAAACTTAATCAGATTATAAACAGACCCATAAAAGTAATTAGCTCCTCAAGCCAGCCTACTAGCATTTTTTACATTTTTTTAATCAGAGAACGGGTTGGATCCTAAAATGCCCACAGTAGAGGCTCCTCAAAATGATTCCGACCTTAGAGCTGCCCCTAAAATGATTTTGGACCCCCAAACCAGACTATAACATTAATTCCGATCCCAAACATCTAAAATGATTAGACCCTAAAAGTAAAATTTATCAGATCCCAGACCAAACTCTAATATTTATTAGAAACCAAGGCAACTGTCACGCTAGGTACGAGGAAGTACCAAGTGAGAGGCAAAAGGTAAGGGAAGGGGACCCTTGCATCTAGGGAGATTGTGACCCCTGACCAAACCTACTGCTGGTCCCTGGGGTCCCTCACCACCCTAGATAGGTTCTGCACCTATGCGCCGAGTCAGATACCTGACCCTAGGTATCCCTACTGCTGGACCCTAAATACAGAATGGGTGGGATGAGCTCTTCGTCAACCCCACTCAACACTAGAGGAAGACACAAGGAGGACACACGAGTGGAAAAAGCATGAACTGCTTACAGTATGTACAGATGACTCAGATTGAAGTTCAGCAAACCTTCAGCAACAATACCACAGATGAGAGCAAGCCACCTGCTTGCAACTAGAGCTAGAAAGAAATGAAAAATATCACCAGCACCATCCAGGAAAGATGAGAGTATTTAAGCACAAGGGGAATACTGATAATCAGCAGTTGGATGGAAGGAGAGCTCCGCTGGGTCCTAAAGGGGAATAGATGAAGATTCATCAGGAAAGCTACCTAGTACAATGAATACTGACAGCAGGAATAATAAAAAGTAAGGGAGCATTTTGCACAGCCAAACGCTGTGACCTTCTATAGTCAGAAACCACAGGACTGTCTGTCACCCGTGACAAACACGTGACAGCAACAAGGAGGAAAAAGAGGGATCATAGGGTCAGGGGGTATTTTTTATCTTTCACAATTTTGACGTATATTTATTACTTACATATAAGATGGATTTTTCAGTTTTTGCCTGAAGTTAAACTATTTAAAGCATCACTCTGGTGTTTTTTTTTGTCACTGCTAGAGTGTTGCTTCTAATAGAAGTCCCCTGCCCTCTGTCTTATACTCACCTGCCGCCCTCTCCATCTCTTTCCAGAATTGATCTCCGGTGATTTGTGATCTACTGGCAGCTGCAGTGTTTCATGGAGCGCACCGGAGGTCACAACTCAGTTCAAGTCTATGAGAACCTTGTTCTGGCTCTCATAGACTTGTATTGGGAACTTGTGATGTAACCTCTGACGTCCGGCCAGTCAGAAGTTATGAGCTCAAGATGGTGCCACAAGTCCGAATCGACGTCGAAAAAAGATGAAGATGGTGAAGGGTGATTTTAAGATAAAGGACTTAGATTTAAAGCACCACTCCAGTGCTGAACAAAACCTCCCACAAAAATGCTGGAGTAATGCTGTAACATGTGGCAATCTTTGTTTGCAGATGCTTAATTACAGGATGTCACTATGTGTTGGGTTATGGCGTCTGCGAAAATTTAAATGGTCTGGGGTCTGATAATGACATAGAGGGGTCTGAATATATTGAACTGCTCCATTTTATATAGGGCATTTCTAATTCTTGCTCCAACTCCCCAACTACAAGTATCATCCCATGTGGAGCTCTCCAAGGGTGCGGTCTCTCCAAGGGTGCGGTCTCTCCAAGGGTGCGGTCTCTCCAAGGGTGCGGTCTCTCCAAGGGTGCGGTCTCTCCAAAGGTGTGGTCTCTTCAAAGGTGTGGTCTCTCCAAGGATGTGGTCTCTCTAAAGGTGTGGTCTCTCCAAGGATGCGGTCTCTCCATGGGTGCGATCTCTCCAATGGCGCCATCTCTCCAAGGGTGTGGTCTCTCCAAGGGTATGGTGTTTCCAAGCGTGAGGTCTCTCCAAGGGTGCCATCTCTCCAAGGGTGCCGTCTCTCCAAGGGTGCTGTCTCTCCAAGGGTGCCATCTCTCCAAGGGTGCCGTCTCTCCAAGGGTGCTGTCTCTCCAAGGGTGCTGTTTCTCCAAGGGTGCTGTCTCTCCAAGGGTGCGATCTCTTCAAGGGTGCCGTCTCTCCAAGGTTATGATCTCTCCAAGGGTGCGGTCTCTCCAAGGGTGCGGTCTCTCCAAGGGTGCGGTCTCTCCAAGGGTGCGATCTCTTCAAGGGTGCCGTCTCTCCAAGGGTGCGATCTCTTCAAGGGTGCCGTCTCTCCAAGGGTGCGATCTCTTCAAGGGTGCCGTCTCTCCAAGGGTGCGGTCTCTCCAAGGGTATGTAGAAGTGCCATTTACTTCTTGTTGTCTCCAAGGGTATGGTCTTTCCAAGGGTGTGGTCTCTCCAAGGGTGTGGTCTCTCCAAGGGTACGGTCTTTCCAAGAGTGCCATCTCTTCAAGGGTGTGGTCTATAGTCAGCATATAAATGTTGGCCTTTATTGCTATATTAAGAAGGTCCAAGGGGGCAATAATTACATGTTCCGATTCTATCTTTCTCTTGTATATAGAGTCCCCTAAAAATAATTAAGTGGCACAAAGCATAAGTATCGCAGAAACAGAGGAGCAACCAAGATGTCACAGAGGTGAATTTTGGAATAGCAAAGTTTTTGTCACAGACATAACTCAGTGGTTGACAATACTGAAATGTGGCTACATTGCTCATAGCGCAGACTTTTGCCACGTTTTGCTTAATGGCTCACTCACATGAGTGTATACATTAAGTGAGTGCTTTGTCACAGGCGTCTCTCTATTTTTGCAGACTAGTGACGAATTCAGGGCTAGAATCCCTCATTTGCATTTGGGACTCTTCATTTAAATGTGGTTTCATTTCTTTCAGTAATTCAGGAGTTAATGTCAGTTTTGTTGTCCAGCAGTTCCTAGCTGAGTGTTTCAGCTGCTACTGCTTTGTAGCCATGCCCCTTCAGGTTTAAGTAGAGATGTCCTCCCAGCAATCCTTGCTGAAGATACAAACTCTTGTTCTCTGGTTGCCTTGAAGGAAGGTTCTGCTGTGAAGGTTTCCTACTCTCAGGCTTTATCTTTTTGTTGCTTATCCCCTCTGTTTGTCTTACCTTACCTTGTGTCTTGTTAGTGCAGCGGTGGGATCTAGTGAACCTCATCTGCCCCTCACTAGCCAGGGCATATATACAGTCATATGAAAAAGTTTGGGCACCCCTATTAATGTTAACCTTTTTTTCTTTATAACAATTTGGGTTTTTGCAACAGCTCTTTCAGTTTCATATATCTAATAACTGATGGACTGAGTAATATTTCTGGACTGAAATGAGGTTTATTGTACTAACAGAAAATGTGCAATCCGCATGTAAACAAAATTTGACCGGTGCAAAAGTATGGGCACCCTTATCAATTTCTTGGTTTGAACATTCCTAACTACTTTTTACTGACTTACTAAAGCACTAAATTGGTTTTGTAACCTCATTGAGCTTTGAACTTCATAGGCAGGTGTATCCAATCATGAGATAAGGCCACTTGCAAGTAGTTCTCCTATTTGAATCTCCTATGAAGAGTGGCATCATGGGCTCCTCAAAACAACTCTCAAATGATCTGAAAACAAAGATTATTCAACATAGTTGTTCAGGGGAAGGATACAAAAAGTTGTCTCAGAGATTTAAACTGTCAGTTTCCACTGTGAGGAACATAGTAAGGAAATGGAAGAACACAGGTACAGTTCTTGTTAAGCCCAGAAGTGGCAGGCCAAGAAAAATATCAGAAAGGCAGAGAAGAAGAATGGTGAGAACAGTAAAGGATAAGCCACAGACCACCTCCAAAGACCTGCAGCATCATCTTGCTGCAGATGGTGTCAATGTGCATCGGTCAACAATACAGCGCACGTTGCACAAGGAGAAGCTGTATGGGAGAGTGATGCGAAATAAGCCGTTTCTGCAAACACGCCACAAACAGAGTCGCCTGAGGTATGCAAAAGCACATTTGGACAAGCCAGTTACATTTTGGAAGACGGTCCTGTGGACTGATGAATAGAGTTGAGCGGATCGGCTATAATCCGGGTCCGACGAATCCGGATCGGGTTGCCGCCAAAGTCCGGATCCGATCCGGAATCCACGGCTATGTAAATGAATGGGGAGTCGGAGAGAGAGAGAGAGAAAAAACGGAACCGGATAGTGCACCCCAGATCCCGGGTACTGGTCGGACTCGGATCGGAATCTCGAACCGTGCGGATCCAGATTTTTCAGATCCGGGTCCGCTCAACACTACTAACAAAGATTGAGTTGTTTGGTCATACAAAAAGGCGTTATGCATGGAGGCAAAAAAACACGGCATTCCAAGAAAAGCACTTGCTACCCACAGTAAAATTTGGTGGAGGTTCCATCATGCTTTGGGGCTGTGTGGCCAATGCCGGCACCGGGAATCTTGTAAAAGTTGAGGGTCACATGGATTCAACTCAGTATCAGCAGATTCTTGACAATAATGTGCAAGAATCAGTGACGAAGTTGCAGTTACGCAGGGGATGGATATTTCAGCAAGACAATGATCCAAAACACCGCTCCAAATCTACTCAGGCATTCATGCAGAGGAACAATTACAATGTTCTGGAATGGCCATCCCAGTCCCCAGACCTGAATATCATTGAACATCTGTGGGATGATGTGAAGCGGCTGTCCATGCTCAGCGACCATCAAACTGAACTGAACTGGAATTGTTTTGTAAACAGGAATGGTCAAAAATACCTTCATCCAGGATCCAGGAACTCATTAAAAGCTACAGGAAGCGACTAGAGGCTGTTATTTTTGCAAAAGGAGGATCTACAAAATATTAATGTCACTTTTATGTTGAGGTGCCCATACTTTTGCACTGGTCAAATTTTGTTTAAATGCGGATTGCACATTTTCTGTTAGTACAATAAACCTCATTTCAATCCAGAAATATTACTCAGTCCATCAGTTATTAGATATATGAAACTGAAATAGCAAAAACCCAAATTGTTATAAAGAAAAAAGGTTAACATTAGTAGGGGTGCCCAAACTTTTTCATATGACTGTAGGGTCTTCTCAGGTCCCTGTTAGGCGACAATTGTGGAGACTGTGTAGGGACAGCTGCAGGTTAGGATAGGAGGTGTCCCACTATCCCCTCTCACTAGTTCCAGGGCCTCACTCCCACCCCCCGCTGTTATTGCGTCCCCCAGTGTCCCCTTTATTAGTTGTGTTTCATTGTGCATCAGACGCACGTAGGTCTGAATGCCCCTGCCTTGCTTGTCATACCCTATGTGATGTTTTATAGCACTTGGACCAATACATTTTATTACGGTTTATTTTTTATTGCACCCATTCAAGTCTATTGGCGCGTGGAACGGACTACACTTGAATGATAACTAAGTGTAGTCCGATTTCTGCGTCTTGACATAATGGAGAAGGTGGAGAAATGTTATTCGGTATGTTCTCCTGATAGTGCTACGTTTTTTTTTCATCCGAGAGAATCTGATTAGGGATGATCGAATACCTCAAATATTCGGCTTCGCAAATATTTTCCGAATAGGTCACCGCTATTTGACTATTCGCGAATATTCGGTGCGCAATGTAAGTCTATGGGAAACCCAAATAACAACTATTCGGAACTATTCGGGCTTCCCATAGACTTACATTGCGCATCGAATATTCGCATAGCGGCGACCTATTCGGAAAATATTTGCAAAGCTGAATATTTGAGTTATTTGATCATCCCTAAATCTGATCACAATTTGCTGGCACAAATCTGTTCAGTATTTGATCCCAGTGTCATCTACATAATCGGCCCAATTCTCTCTAATGAGATAGTCTTCGCTCATGCGACCCAAAAATAATAATGATATATACAAACATTGTGTAGGATGTTCAATAGGGTTCAGCGCCAAAGACATTTTATTGCATTTCTAGAAAGCTCCAGCAGAGGGAGAAAACGCCTCGCACGAAATGCAACTTGAATGACAAAGTAGGAGTCTCAGTTATTTTACTGCTACTGTAAATTGCTGTTTCATCCTCAGCAAAAAAGAAAAGTACAGAAAAAAAATGCATCAAAAATATTGCTAAATGAGCCCTTATGTTAAATGTGCAATTTAATATGTGACGCCGTAGGAGGAGCTGCAGGGATTGATACACAGTGGGGAAAATAAGTATTTGATCCTCTGCCGATTTTCAGAGTTTTCCCACCTACAAAGAATGGATTATAATTTTTATCGTAGGTAACTTCAACTGTGACAGACAGAATTAAAAAAATAATCCAGAAAATCACATTGTATGACTTTATGATTTTTAAATAATTAATTAGCATTTTATTGTATGAAATAAGTATCTGATACAATAGAAAAAAATAACTTAATATTTGGTGGAAACCTTTGTTTGCAGTTACAGAGGCCGGATGTTTCCGGTAGTTCTTGACCAGGTTTGCACCCACTGCAGCAGAGATTTTGGCGACTGCTCCATACAGATCTTTTCTAGATCAGGTTTTGGGCCTGTCGCTGGTCAACATTGAGTTTCAGCTCCCTCCAAAGATTTTCTATTGTGTTCAGGTCTGGAGACTGGCTAGGCCACTCCAGGACCTTGAAATGCTTCTTAAGGAGCCACCCCTTGTTGCGCTGACTGTGTGTTTCGAGTCATTGTCATGCTGGAAGATCCAGCTACAACCCATCTTCAGCGATCTTACTGAGGGAAGGAGGTTGTTGGCCAAAATCTCGAGATTCATGACCCGATCCATTCTTCCTTCAATATGGTGCAGTAGTCCTATCCTCCATTGCAGAAAAGCACCCCCAAAGTATATTTCCACCCCCATGCTTCAGTTGGGACAGTGTTGTTGGACTTGTACTCATCCTTCTTCTTCCTCCAAACATGGCGAGTGGAGTTGATACCAATTGGTTCTATTTTGGTCTCATCTGACCACATGACCTGCTCCCATAGCTCCTCTGGATCATCCAGATGGTCACTGGTGAACTTCAAATGGGCCTGGACATGTGCTGGCAAAAGGCAGAGAGATCTTTGGTGCCCTGCAGGATTTTAAATCATGATGGCGTAGTGTGTTACTAACTATCTCTGAAACTGTGGTCCCAGCTCTTTTCAGGTCATTGACCTGGTCCTCTCATGTAGTTCTGGGCTGATTCCTGACCTTTCTCAGAATCATCCTTACCCCACGAGGCGAGATCCTGCATAGAGCCCCAAACCAAGAAATATTGACAGTCATCTTGTGTTTCTTCCATTTTCTAATAATTGCACCAACAGTTGTTGCCTTCTCTCCAAGCTGCTTGCCTATTGTCCTGTAGCCCATCCTAGCTTGTGCAGGTTTACAATTTTGTCCCTGGTGTCATTAGACAGCTTTTTGGTCTTGGCCATGGTGGAGAGGTTGGAGTGTGATTGAGTGTGTGGACAGGTGTGTTTTATACAGGTAACAAGTTCAAACAGGTGCAATTAATACAGGTAATGAGTGCAGAGTAGAAAAAATAATAGGTCTGTGAGAACCAATAATTCTTGCTGGTTGGTAGGTGATCAAATACTTATTTCAGGAAATAAAATGCTAATTAATTATTTAAAAATCATACAATGTGATTTTCTGGATTTTTTTATTCTTTCTGTCACAGTTGAAGTTACTGATGATAAAATTACAGATCTCTGCATTCTTTGTAGCTGGGAAAAATTGCAAAATCGGCAAAGGATCAAATACTTAATTTTCCCCACTTTATAGTTTTGTAGGAAAATATTTATAACTTGTGGTTTTGTCATTTTGAGTTTCTGTGGATTCGGAGTTTAGGAGTCTAGTCCGCCCACTGGACTCCTGAATCTGGATTATCCAGGATTATACTGAATGCATTACTGTCATGGTTCATGCATGGCTCAGCCGTTCCTGAGCCGGTGCATGTATCCTGTCTCCAGGGTTTAGGTTTCTTGAAAGGGGCCTATTCTGGCCTCGTTCCGAGGGTCACGTCGCCATATCTTGGTGCTGCTACCTCTGGGATGCCGCCAGTGATATTTCTGGCTTTTCTGTGTGCTCCGTTCTTGTGAGAAGTTCTCTGCTTCTTGTCCTGCTACCCGGTACTGTTTATCCTGACCTCTGTTCCCCTTGCCCGACCTGACTTCCATCACTCTTGCCTGATCTGAGCTGACCTCCGTTTACCCGGCCTGTCCTGATCTCCGTTCCTGCTGCCCGTCCGTCCCTCCGTCCCTCCTACCCATCCTTTCCTCCCTAGCTCCCTGTCCTCCGGTCTGCTGTCCTGTCCTATGTTCCTCACGTTCTCTCCTGTGCTTACTTGCTCTCCCGGTATCTAACCTCGGCTCTGTTCTTTGACTTTGGCTTGTTTTCTCCTCGGTACAGGCGTGACATCCTGGCATAGACCCTGACTGATCGACTATCCCTGCCCTTGTGTTAGCGACCTCTAGTGGGCTTTTGTCTAGTCACACTCAGGAGTTCTTTTTTCCTACCTGGTCCCTGCGCCCCCTAGTGGTAGCTTGACATTTACAAGTTATATTGAATATTTGTCTAGATAAATACATATCAATCTGCTCAGTTCCTCCTGCTCTTTAAAATGCAACCTGTAATTTTTGCAATAAGGTCGACTTTAGGTATACAACAAAGCTTTGTGTGAGGAGACTATGGCGAAATTGCACACGATACTTAATAGCCTGTACCAATAAACAAGTTTTACAAAGCAGGTGATCCCACAAGAGAAGTTCAGCCATCAGAGAACGTAAATCATGGCTTGATATTAAAATAAGGTCAGAAAAGAAAGGAATCATGTACAGCACAAATTATAGATTGACTCTCCCGTTACAACGAACGGTTTTACACTGAAAATGGCTTAAAAAAATAAGTTGGGTATGGGAATAAAATCCTGGGCACGGGGAGGCGAGTGTGTTGGGCGGCTCCCTATGGCTTCTCCCTGCCAGACTTGTTTTGATTTATAGGTCTCTTTACACGAAAAGTAGGCAGGGGTGTTACTAATGTCAACGATCTGGGTCTCCGACCCCAAACTTCTTGTCCGGAGCCTGGGATCTCCTGCCACCACCGCATTGAACACTATCAGCGTCACCATAACACCTACATCATTCCGTCCCATGATGGAGCATGGAGAAAAAGCTTAGTGCTCTATCACTGCCCATCTGTAACGTCCTGGAGGTGGATTCACGGGACCATGCACCGAACTCCCCCAGAGAGGCAACCAAGAGCTAACCCCTATACAGGGACTGTCTGGTCACCTCACCAGAGGGCCTAAATGCATGGCAGCCGGAACACAGGGACTACGGGGTACGGGTCCTTCAGAGATCGGCACAGGAGATGACTAATAGTCCAACGGGAACCGGAGGCAGGACAGATGATGGGAACCGTGTACAGGTGCCGAGTAGTCACAGCCGACGGGGTCCGGATCCAGCGGGACGTGCAGGCTGGAGCTTCCAGGTAAAGTCCAGGTGACGGGTTCAGACTGACGGGAGATGGCAGGATCCACAGCAAACAGTCACTGGGACACCTCCTGGGCAATCGGCACTCTGAGACCAGGTCAGGACGGCAGATGGGCTCTGCGGAAGAGACAGGGTTAATCTGGGTACAAGACACAGAGGGACCTGAACACCTAGCTATGGGAACACGTTGATCAGGCACCGCCCACATGGAAAGGAAGTCCTAATATACCCTGTACCTGTAATAGACCATATCCTGTTTCCGGGACGCTGGCCCTTTAAGAAGAGGTGAGTGAACGCGCGCGCACCCTAATGCGCATGCGCGAGGCTCGTGTGCCGGAGACCAGAGCAGGAAGCTGTGTTGGAGATGCAGGGGGACCAGACAGAGTGTCCTGGGTCGCAGGGGGACGCCGGTACCAGCGGGCAGGAGTCACGGAGGACGCAGAGGAGGGAGAGTGAGGGGGCAGCCACGGGCAAAAGGACCGGGAACTAGAGCGGTGAGTGACAGATGGCGCCAGGACCCTGGGAGTGTGACACCATCTCCTAAGCCACATACTACTGGCCTGTGGTGTACCAGACGTCATTGAGCCCATGCAGGCAGCTCGATAATATAATTTTATCGCACCTCCTCTGCAGGCCCACCATAGATGAGGAGACAGAGGCTGTGGTGCCAGGAATCAGGATTAGGTGAGTATAATCTTTATTGTTTTCTTATATTATACTTTTGTAGGGGCCATAATAACGTATACAAGAGGTTCAAGGGGCCATAATAAATTATACAAGAGGTTGTAAGGGCCATCATATGATATAGGTAGATGTGGAGGCCATAATGAAGTATATAGGAAGCTGAATGGGCCATCATACTATATATAGGGAGCTGTGGGGGCCGGTAAACTTATTAGGAGAAGTGTGGCCCTTAAAGTATATGAGGCTGTGGGTGCCATCATACTGTATATAGGGAGGAGTGGGGTCATAAAAAGGTATATAACAAGTCATGGGGGCCATCATACTGTGTATATTGGGAGAAGTGGGGACATAATAAAGTGTATGAGACTGTAGTGGCCATCATACTACACTGGAGATCAAAAATAGAGAACAACACACAATTTCCTAAATGTTGCGGTCACTGTGTCATCCTATATGATTATATCCTAACATGAGTATATTAGCAGAATTTTAAGTTTATTTCATAAATTTAATTTTTTCCAAAGCACATAATAAAAATGTAAATGAGATAAATGGAACAGAGCATGGATCAAAATTAGAGAACACTTTCAGATCCCTGCAAGTTATTGGTGTTAATCTGCACCTGGTGCTAATTTCCTTAATTATTTCTGACAAACCCTATGTAACTGGTGCCTAACTTTCCAGTTTGCACTGACTTTACAAAAATGGTGTGCCGTTCCAAAGTGACTGAAACCCTCCGAAAGCAGGTTGTCCAGATGAAGGCCAAATGGGTGACCCTATCAGCCATAGCAAGAGAAGTTGGTTGTTCCAAGTCTGTGATTTCGAGAATATTGCATCTTTCCAACATCACAAACTCCTTCTATTCCCCCAAGAAGGCTGGTCGCAAGAGAGGACAAGATAATGAGGAGAATCTCAATGGGTAATTGTTTCAACACTGCAGCTTGAATTGCTCCACCAGTTCAGTACTGAACAGGGTAAGGATCTGTCTCGTCGTACAGTGTCACAACATTTAAGAGCATTTGGACTGAAAGCCGACTCTGCAGTGACCAAACCTCTCATTGGCAGAAAGAAGACCCAGCTTTAGTAAGGATCATGTTGTGTGGACAGAGAAGTGTCCACAGCTCAGTTTAGTGACAGAAGCAAGTTTCATTTATTTGGGTCTGATCGGAAACATTATGTTCGTCGTCAAACTGGGGAAAGACTGAACCCAAAGTGTGTTAAGAAGTCAAGGAAAGGTGGTGGAGAAAGTGTTATGGTTTGGGGAATGTTTTCTACAGCAGGAGTTGGACCTCTCATACAGTTACATGGCAGAGTGAATACAAGTGTGGACCAGAACCTTCTTCAACAATACATGGTTACTTACTTGCATTCATCACTCAATCAGCCAACAATTTTCATGCAGGACCATGCCCCCTGTCACACAGCAAAACAGGTAAAGCAGATTCTAAACAAAAAAACATTGAAAGAATGAAATGGCCGCCCAGAGTCCTGATCTAAACCCAATAGAAAACCTCTGGAAAATCCCTGGTGACAAAGTTATGGCCAAGAAACCCCCAACAGTCAAAGAACTGTGGAAGAAACTGTAAGAAGAGTGGACCAAAATCCCACCAGAGCAGTGCGAGAGACTAGTGATGTCCTGTAGCTGCAGATGTGCTGAAGTTATTTAAAGCGACGGCTGGTCCACGTCCTACTGATTGTGACTGTTGTTACCTGCAGAAAATTTACTTATCTTTCTCTGTGCTACAGTCATTGCTGTTCTCTAATTATCATCATCATGTTTTGGGCAAAATAAAGGTTTTATGTTGAATAACTTTGGATCTTTTGTAAAACCCTGTTCTAATGACATGGTGCACCCCTTACAAAAAAACCTGCAAATGTTCATCAATGTAGATTACATTATGAGACACATACTTTTTGGCTCGACCTCTGATCTTTTAGGACACTAACAACACCACTGATAGTAGGTCAGCTATAAAGATAAAGCTAGTTCATCATGGAGAAGCCAGAGGGAGGCTTTGAGCTTTACTGACTCATTTCTTTAATTTTCTTTTGTAAAGCTGCAGTACTTAAGAGGTCAGTGTGGGCGGCAATGTGACTGATGCCAATGATAAACATGTACAGTGCGAAAGTATTCGTCCCCCTTGATTTTTTTCAACCTTGTCCCACATTTCAGACTTCAAACATAAAGATAAAAATGTTAAAGTTCTGGTGAAGAATCGACAACTGGGACACAATTGTGAAGTTGAACGAAATTTATTGTTTATTTTAAACATTTTTAAAAAATAATAAACTGAAAATTGGGGCGTGCAATATTATTCATCCCCTTTAGGTTAATACTTTGTAGCGCCGCCTTTTGCTGCGATTACAGCTGCAGTCGCTTGGGGTATGTGTCTATCAGTTTTGTACATCGAGAGACTGAAATTCTCGCCCATTCTCCCTTTGTAAACAGCTGGAGCTGAGTGAGGATGGATTGAGGCGTTTGTGAACAGCAGTTTTCAGCTCTTTCCACAGATTCTCGATTGGGTTCAGGTCTGGACTGTGACTTGGCCATTCTAACACCTGGATACGTTTATTTGTGAACCATTCCATAGTAGATTTTGCTTTATGTTTGGGATCATTGTCTTGTTGGAAGACAAATCTCCGTCCCAGTCTCAGGTCTTTTGCAGACTTCAACAGGTTTTCTTCAAGAATGGTCCTGTATTTGGCTCCATCCATCTTCCCATAAATTTTAACTATCTTCCCTGTCACTGCTGAAGAAAAGCAGGCCCAAACCATGATGCTGCCACCATCATGTTTGATGGTGGGGATGGTGTGGTCAGGGTGATGAGCTGTGTTGCTTTTACGCCAAACATATCGTTTGGCATTGTGCCCAAAAAGTTTGATTTTGGTTTCATCTGACCTGAGCACCTTCTTCCACATGTTTGGTGTCTCCAGGTGGCTTGTGGCAAACTGTAAACAACCCTTTTTATGGATATCTTTGAGAAATTTCTCCTTGCCACTCTTCCATAAAGGCCAGATTTGTGCAGTGCATGACTGATTGTTGTCCTATGGACAGATTCTCCCACCTCAGCTGTAGATCTCTGTAGTTCATCCAGAGTGATCATGGACCTCCTGGCTGCATCTCTGATCAGTCTTCTCCTTGTTTGAGATGAAAGTTTGGATGGACGGCCGGGTCTTGGTAGATTTGCAGTGGTATGATCCTCCTTCCATTTCAATATGATCACTTGCACAGTGCTCCTTGGGATCTTTAAAGTTTTGGAAATCTTTTTGTAACCAAATCCGGCTTTAAACTTCTCCACAACAGTATCACGGACCTGCCTGTTGTGTTCCTTGGTCTTCATGATGCTATCTGTGCTTTAAACAGAACACTGAGACTATCACAGAGCAGGTGCATTTATACGGAGACTTCATTACACACAGGGGCTTATATTTATCATCATCAGTCATTTAGGACAACATTGGATCAGAGGGTTAGCTAGGGCCCTCCTAATCTAAGGGCCAGTCTAGGAGCCCTGGTCCCCTGCTCTCACTATTCACCGTGATAGAATCCCACCTTTTGGCAAAATGGAGGTACCTTTCTCTTCCATTTGCACTCCACAAAGAAAGAGACCATACATTATTTTAACTCTTCCTATTGCAATGTGAATTACTGAAATGGCCAAATGTTAACTAGTCCAGTAGCCACCCTGCTATATGGCTGCCTCTTCACCTTATTTGTTCTTTTCCATGAGTCCCACACACGGAGTGTAAAAAAAACCCAATTAGCAGGTAATTGGGCATCCTAGAGATGGGCGCACAGTGCTGCATTACTACTCCCCCCCCATTCCTGGTACCGTGAGACACACCAGTCCTCTACTTTCAACATGTGAGCACAGATTTTCGGTCTGGGGCCATACATAATGGCATGAGCCGCATATTTCGTGCTTTTTCTTATGAAGTCATTTCTTAATATTCCAGGGTTTGCATCTAACTCTAGAGAAAGCTCTCCGATAATATGTTCTTAAGAAACTTTTCGTTTTGCTGCGGGTTGAAGGTTGACTTTCAATTTTTTTAAAATATGGAGAAGTAACTTTTCCTGACGTAGCATCTTTTACTTTTATTGTAAAACTTAATAAAACCTCTCGCTGCAGATCCTCAGTAACAAGTCCTTGAGTCATGAGCCATCACTTACATACAAATAGGCATTTTCTATTCTTCTGCCTGAAGTAAGCTCGCTCTAACTGGAAGTTTCACCCAGCCGTATTCTTACAATCATTTCAGTAATAACAAGGTCAGTGCATAATAAGACCCTTAAAAGTCCAAAAATTCCTTCGGATTCCCTGAAACGATAATTCTATTCAAGGAACCTGCATCTATTGCTGTTACAGATGCGCTATCTCTTACCCATGATAATCACTTATTACAAAAAAATGATGTAAGTTTAATTACATTTTTTTTGTTCTCTGTCCTCCCACACAATTCAATACACCGCATTAATTTCCTATCTGGAAAGTCGTTGCATTGATTATCCCAGACAGTCGAGGGTGGGGACCTCCATGGTGGAAATATAATAGAAGTGTCATAGTCCAGGCCAGTATCTGCTGCTGTTGTATCTCCCAGCTCCCTTTCTCCCATTTTCCCTGCCTCAAATTGGTTTCTGAGACGCCATATCTGGGTGCTGCACCTCTGGTTCAGCGCCAGTGATAGTCTATGTCTCATAGTGTGTGTAGTTCACTCTGTTGAGGTACCCAATCTGTCCTGCCGTGCACCTTATCGTGCCTAACCTTTATCTGTTTGTCCTTCCCTGACCCCATCCAACTTGTCATACCTTTGCTTGTAGTTTGGACTTCCCTTTACTTGACTTACGCTCCTGACCCTGACCTGGCTCTGTCTCTCCCTTTGGCTTTCTCCATTACTTTTCAGTTCCTGACCCCTTTCCTTGCTTCTGACTCTAAGTTCATTCACCCCTCGTACCTTGTTTTGACTTCCTATTGCTGACTCAGCTTTCTGACTACTCTGCTGCCACCTTGTGGTGACGCCACTGTACTACTCCGGGCCACGTCTTAGTGCAGCATGACAAGAAGCCTCCTTAGATAGAATAGGATGTGGTGACCCTTGGTGGTAGAATGACACGGGGGAAGATTAGATATTAGAAAAAACTTTTTGACAGTGAGAGTGATCAATGAGTGGAACAGGCTACCACGAGAGGTTGTGAGTTCTCCTTCAATGTAAGTCTTTAAAAAGAGGTTGGACGGACATCTGTCTGGGATGATTTAGTGAATCCTGCTTTGAGCGAGGGGTTGGACTAGATGACCCAGGAGGTAGATTCCAACTCTAATATTCTATGATTCTAAGTTTGAGGAAAGCTGTCACTCTTGTTTGCAGCCAGGTACAGTTTTCGGTGAAATTTCAGTTTTTTCAGAGAAATTATAGTTTGAAAATTGCTAAGACTCTCCCGTTGCCGCTTCAAGTGATTGACTGGTCTCTCCTTATGTACATGGAAGAGACCGGCCAGTAAACTAGAGTGGAGCCAGGAGAAGCTTTACACATTTTCGGACTTGACCTGAACTTGACTTCAGATGCTGAACCCCATGCAATTCAATGGGAACCCAAATTTCTGTGCTGATAAAATGATCGTAGTAATGGCTAGGGGGCTGCAAAAGGAAGCAAAATTGGTGTACGAGCAGGACAGTTATACATACAGTGTTAGTAAAGGTTATTAATTTGGGTGTTTCATAGACGCCTCCCAATTACTAACCTAGGATTTGATGGCAGCTGTGATTTTTGACAAATCACAGCTGACATCAACCCCATATATTACTTTGTTTGCCACCGCAACAGGGCAGTCAGGATGAGCCGGGTAAAGTGCTAATTCTTGGGTGGCTGCGGGCTGCCATTTGTACACTAGGAGGGGCCAATAACTATGGATTTTTCCACCATGATAATACGAGAAACCAGCTGTCTGCTTTACCTTTGCTTGTTATCAAAAAAGAGGGGGGACCCCACGATAATTTTTAAAATTATTTATTTAAAATAATAAAAGTGGTGGTGTGGGATCCCTTCTTTTTTTGATAACCAGCCAAGGTAAAGCAGACAGCTTGAGGCCGGTATTATCAGGGTGGGAAGGTCCTTGATTATTGGACCCTCCCAGTCTAAAAATTGCAGCCTGCAGATGCCCTAGAATTGGTGATTTACCTAGCTCATCCCGATTGCCCGTTGTTGTTTGTTTTACCCATGCTTGTTATCAAAAAAAGGGCAGGAGCACCCAAATTTATTTATTTTTTCTCCAAGTGGTGTGTTAGCCAATCACAGCCATGCCAATACTTGACATGGCTGTGATGGGGTCAGATGTGCCCACACTGATAAAGCTTGCTGGTTGGCTGAACAGGAACCGGACATACAGGTAACAGTTTGGGTCCAAGACCCAGACATCCACTGTTCAGTACTAACCCCAAACTTTACAGTTCGAGTTCACTTATCCTTGGTATTGATGGTTAAATAGTTTCACAGAAGGCAATGAGCTTGAAAACAGGTACAATAGATGAGTTTCAGAGGAGGACCAAGTTGGTGGCGACAGAAGTCTGGTTAAGGCCATAGTAAGCAATTGGTGCCCTTAGATCGCGTCACAAGGCGCTGATGGTTGTCAGTAAGCACAGGACGTAGTGCACGTTCCATTTAAACACCACTGTCAGTGATAGACAAGCAGCATCTAAATGGTTAACCAACACAGCTGGATCTCATCTCTAGCTGCATCTGCTAGATACAGATGCCAGCTATTTAATATAGCCGGTATCTGCCATGTTTGGAGAGAGTTAAGCTCCTGAGCCCCCTCCCTTTGCGATCAGCCTCACAATCACATACATGTATGTGATATTTCAGTTAACGGTTGACAATTTTATTTCTTGTCTAGTGAAAATGCCGCTCTTCTCCTGAATCAGGCGTCGTTTTTCTTTTGTTTGTTGTCCATTATTGCTGATGCTGAGGTCCGGAGAAGGACCAATTGAGGGTTGAAAGTTCAGGGAAGGGAACCCCTCTGTCTAGAGAAGGGGGAGATGATGACCCCTGCCCAAATCTACTGCTGGTTCCTGGGGTCCCTCACCACCCTAGATAGGTTCCGCATCCATGCACCGAGTCGGATTCCTGACCTTAGGTAACCCTAGTGCTGGACCCTAAATAGGAAATGGTGGGATGAGCTCTTTGTAAACCCTACTAAATGCTAAAGGAAGACACATGGAGGACACACAGGGGGAAAAGCATGAACTACTTATCCACAAATGACTCAGGTAGAAGTTCAGCACTGATACTACATATGAGAGCAAGCCACCTGCTTGCAACCAGAGCTAGAATGAACTGAATAATATCACCAGCACCAGTTTGAGGAAGAAGAGAGTATTTAAGCACCAAGAGAATACTGACGATCAGCAGCTGGATTGAAGGTGAGCTCCTGCTGGGTCCAAAAGGGGGAGAGATGAAAATCCAGCAGGAAAGCTACCTATACCAATGAATACTGACAGCAGGAACAATAGAAAGTCAGGGAGCATTTTGCGCAGCCAAACGCTGTGACCTTCTATTGCCAGAAACCACATGACTGTCTGTCACCCCTGACACTCATCCAGCCAAACACATTTGTGAAAAGGAAAAACTTGCTACATCAGATTGCTATATCCATATGGACATTTCTGTTGGAGCTACGACGCATTGAAGGAATCCAAGGGCCGGCACCCTGGTTGAAAATGGACGATTAATAGAACAAATCCAGCTCCCAATTCTTTGGGGGTTTTTTTAAATCATGTTTTTCCTACATATTTTGAGCGTGTTATGGCTCAAAACGCATAGGGTTTGTGTTTCTATTGTAATTTTATCCATGAACGTTTTAAAGATGTTTTTATAAAAAAATAATTTTATTATTTTTTTTGCGGGAGCTGGATTTTTTTTTTTGACAAATCGTCCATTTCCAAACACAGTGCCACACCTGACCACAGGTTGTATGCGGTATTGCAGCTCAGCTCTATTCCCTTCTACGCAGATGAGATGCAAAACCTAATACTACCCATGGACAGGATAGGTTTTTTTTATCCTTTACAACCTGTTCTCTTGCACGGTATAAGGGAAGGCTGCAGTTTAATTTTATGGAGGCGTAGGGAAATCTCGCTCTTTACTTATATAGTTTAATCAATACCATTACTTGAAGGACATTTAAAGCTTTGGATATGATATATTAAGAAGCTGGGATATTTTTTTTTCCTGGAGACAAAACCTTTTGTTGTAATGATGCTTTCTAAGGAGACTTAGAGGTACTTTGCATGTTGCGACATCGCTAGCATCGGCTAGCGATGCCGAGCGCGATAGCACCCGCCCCCGTCGCACATGCGATATCTTGTGATAGCTGCCGTAGCGAACATTATCTCTACGGCAGCTTCACATGCACTTACCTGCTCTGCGACGTCGCTCTGGCCGGCGACCTGCCTCCTTCCTAAGGGGGCGGGTCATGCGGCGTCACAGCGACGTCAGACGGCAGGCGTCCAACAGAAGCGGATGGGCGGAGATGAGCAGAACGTAAACATCCCGCCCACCTCCTTCCTTCCGCATTGCAGGCGGGACACAGGTAAGGAGATGTTCCTCGCTCCCGCGGCTTCATACACAGCGATGTGTGCTACCGCAGGAACGAGGAACAACATTGTATCTCCTATTGGTGCGACATTATGAAAATGACCGACACTACACAGATCACCAATTTTCGATGCTTTTGCGATCATTTATCGGCGCATCTAGGCTTTACACGTTGCGACGTCGTTACCGGTGCTGGATGTGCATCACTTTCGATTTGACCCCGACGATATCGCAGTATGCAAAGTACCCCTAACACTGAGAAAAACGTTTTGTAGCCCCCTATACTGAATTCACAAATAAACATACAACACTAGTAATAAAATAAACAAATACATTAGAGCAATGTCTGTCAATCTTGTTGATTTCTATGGGACTATACAACTATCTAATGGCCATGGTGGCCTCCAGTGTCTCCACCAATGTCAGGAGATAGAAGGATCAGACATGTATTTCAACACCTGAACCTTCTGTTCTGCCTGGAAATAAGGAGACATTTGTCAGCAACTTGCTCCCTTATCCCCATTAAATACACATGCACACACACCCAAACGGAGAATGAATTAGTATGGGGGTGTTACTCACCTGTCCTGGCTCTAGCGTCAGTCTATCTGTCATTGTTCTTTGGGTCCCTTCTGCTGTGTGTTTGTGGTGATTATGGTTATATGTCACACTCCTCTGAAGTCACACTCTGGTTTTATAGGCTGGCTCAAGTGGCTCTACACAGCCTGAGTATGCAGGTACATGATATGCATTCAATAATTCTCACATTATAGGACACTGCTAGGCTCTGCTGCATTTCCACTTGTCAATGTCTCAACATACTCAGATCTGCTATTCCGCCTGGGCTCTGCTACATTGCTACAAGTTAGTTTCTTGTCATTCTAAGCTCTACTGTTCCATTTGTCCATGGTACAAGCAAGTATCCTAAAATTCTCAGCTTTGCATTTACACCCATCTTTGCTATAATACTCTGATCTGCTACTTTTCTGAGGCTTGGCTTCCTAGTGGTCCACTACCACTGCCACCCAACCACTATTGCCTCCATTTCTCAATCTACTGTTCAGCCACTAGTGTTGAGCGAGTAGTTGACTATTCGTACTCGCTGTGCTGTTAGTGAGTACTGTCCACCACTCGCATATTCGTTACAAGTAGCGAGTAACCTGAAAGCCGTACTTTTCGTGTGAGTAGCAACTAGTACGGCTTTTTGGTTACTCGTTACTTAGCGAGTATTTACCATTGACTTACATTGCGCCCGCTACTGGTAACGAATATGCGAGTAGCAGACAGTACTCGCTAACAGCATAGCAAGTATGAATAGTCAACCACTCACTCAACAGTACCAGCCACTAGAGCCTCCATTTTTCCATTAGCCACTCAGCTACTACAGCCTCCATACCTCCATCAGCCACGCAACTACTACAGTCTCCATTCTTCCAGCTGTCATTCAGCCACTACAGCCTTCATTCCTCTATCAGCCACTACAGCCTTCATTCCTCTATCAGCCACTACAGCCTTCATTCCTCTATCAGCCACTACAGCCTTCATTCCTCTATCAGCCACTACAGCCGTCATTCCTCTATCAGCCACTACGGCCTTCATTCCTCTATCAGCCACTACAGCCTTCATTCCTCTATCAGCCACTACAGCCTTCATTCCTCTATCAGCCACTACAGCCTTCATTCCTCTATCAGCCACTACAGCCTTCATTCCTCTATCAGCCACTACAGCCTTCATTCCTCTATCAGCCACTACAGCCTTCATTCCTCTATCAGCCACTACAATCTCCATTCTTCCAGCTGTCATTCAGCCCCTACAGCCTTCATTCCTCTATCAGCCACTACAGCCGTCATTCCTCTATCAGCCACTACGGCCTTCATTCCTCTATCAGCCACTACAGCCTTCATTCCTCTATCAGCCCCTACAGCCTTCATTCCTCTGTCAGTCACTACAGCCTCCATTCGTCCAGCTGTCATTCAGCCACTACAGCCATCATTTCACCATCAGCCGCTACAACCTTCATTCTTCCAGCTGTCATTCATTCAGCTACTACAGCCTTCATTCCTCAATCAGCCACTACAGTCTCCACTCCTCCAGCTGTTATTCAGCCACTAGAGCCTCCATCCTTCTAGCTGTCATCTGGTCTCTACAGCCGCCATTCCTCCATCAGTCACTACAGCCTCCATTCCTTCAGCTGTCATCCAGCCTCTACAGCCTCCGTTACTTCTACCAGTTCACCTTGCTGTATGCATATCTCAAACCAGACCTATGGCGTTAGGATTCCAATGCAACAGGTGAGGTAAAACTCAGCGTTGGGAGAAATCACTGTTCGCCATGGGCTCTATTATACTTGAGTAAAGGAAGGGCTTCATTTTACCCTGAAATGGAAGAAGGCAGCATTATAGGAACCTTCATGATATTTTGGCTACCAAAAGAACTAGCAAAGAGCCAGATCTCTATATTGCAATGCTTCATTTTGTCTGCAGGACTGACTTTTAAAAACTAAGTAAATATCCAATTTTTTTTAAGATGTTATTTTTGGTTCTTCATTCTTTACTGATTAATTTCTTCATATATTGTTGTGGAGATTGAAGATCCTTTTCTTTCTGATGCAGAGCTCCAAACCCTAAGAATAGACAACAGAAGTAAATTCTGGATACAGTTGTCGCGGGCGGAGGAGGGGACGCTGCGCTTACCCACTGCTCGGGTCCGGCTGCTGCTGCCGCTGCTCGGTGGTGGCTCGAGCGGTGGGCTGGATCCCGGGGACTCGAGCGGCGTTCCTCGCCCGTGAGTGAAAAGGGGAATGGTTTTGGGGATGGATATTGTCCGTGACGCCACCCACGGTTGTGGTGATTTTGGTAACACCACCGCTGCTCTGGACGGGGATCCCGGGAACGATGACAGGGAGCAGCTTGGATGTTGGTTCTCCCCTTCGTGGGTAGGGGGTTGGTTGTCTCGGGGCCCGGTGAGGGAGGTAGGGATGGATGGCAGGCGGGTTACGGGGGCTGGTGAGGTGCAGGGTCGCGGGGGCAGCCAATGATGAATGCAAAGTCTCTGGTAAAACAAACGGCTGGATGGACGGGTCCCACATGCGGCTGCGGTGTTTTTCCCCTGACCCCAGGTTGGTAGTGTAAGTCCTTTCCTTCACCTTCGTGTACGCTCCTCCTGTGCTCCGGTTTCCAGCTGGCTCCCCAGTTCGGTACCGGATGGGCCACTACCCTGTCCCGGCTACCTACGGTTCCATCAAGACTGTCTTCCCGGCTCCTGCAGATGGCCACTACCGTCTGCCTCACTGGCTACACGAGGGACCTAGGCTCCAACCTAGGCCCCAGTCTGCGTCTGCCTCTCTGCAGACCTCCTCTCTCTTCCTCTGCCTGGACTTGTCTCTCCTAGTTTCCTGCCTCAGGCCAGCTAAACTCCTCAGTGGGCGTGCCTATCTGCTTAACTCCGCCCACCTGGTGTGTCTGTCTGAACCCGAGGAAGAAATCAGATCTCACTGGGGAGGACTGCTGTGAACTGCTGGGGGTGGGGGTGTGTGTGTGTTGTTACCTGTGGCCCCTGGCTTGTCCAGGGCGCCACACAGTATCCTCCATTGGTGAGGGTCAGGTGGGGGACTTTTTTGAATATGTAAGTACAATGCAGTATACTTTTCCGTAGACGGCTGAAGCCTGAGAAAATTTTATAATTTAAAGGCTATAGTGACCTTTTATACAGAAAGAAATGTTTCTATATATGTTAGTGCAATGTTTGGGACTAAGGGGTACTTTACACGCTGCAATATCGCTGCCGATACATCCTGCGCCGGCACCGACATCGCAGCGTGTGACACAAATGAGTGACGATCAACGAGCGCAAAAACGTGCAAAATCGTTGCTTGTTGACATGTCGTTAATTTCCATAATATCGGCGCTGCTGCAGGTACGATGTTGTTTGTCGTTCCTGTGGCAGCAAACATCGCTATGTGTGACACCGCAGGAACGACGAACATCCCCTTACCTGTGTCCACCGGAAAAGGAGGAAGGAAGGAGGTGGGCTGCATGTTCCGGCTGCTCATTTCCTCCCCTCCTTTTCTATTGGGCGGCGGTTCAGTGACGCTGCAGTGACGTAGCTGTGACGCTGAACGAACCGCCCCCTTAGAAAGGAGGCGGTTCGCCGGTCACAGCGACGTCGCAGAGCAGATATGTGCGTGTGATGCTGCCGTAGCGATAATGTTCGCTACGGCAGCGATCACCACATATCGGCTGTGCGACGGGGGCGGGTGCAATCGCGCTCGATATCACTAGCAAATGCTAGCGATGTTGCAGCGTGTAAAGCCCACCTAAATGTAGCTACTAAGTTTGTAGCTTGATCCATATTCTGGAATGAGTAGTGCTTAGGAGCGTCCCATTCCTCCCAGTAACGCATTCTTGGTGTTCGTGTGTCCAGGAGGATGCTGTCTTCACTAGCACTCGTGTAGCAGCACAGTCTCATTCCTAGAGAAATTCACTGTCATGAGTGTATCACACTCTGGGGAGACCTCTGGTGAGTCTGGACCAGAAAGTCACAACGCCTTACTATGAGCAGGTCTGCAGCTTGTGTTTGAGTGAATCTACTTTCTTTTGGTACTGTAGGGGTTAAGGAATCGTTCCTGTTTGGCTAGCCTTTGTAGCCTTAATCTCAGGTGCAGCTCTTTGTGATCACTCCCCTTTACTAGAAAAAGTCACTTGACATACCATCTGATGCCGGTTATAGAATCTTCATTATGCTGACCACCTTGGAAGAAGCTTGTCTCTGTAAGAAGCTGAGGAGTCGTGATAATTGCATCTGTGGTGTTTAGCTGCATTGGAAGAGATTAGAGTGTTTTCATTTTGTGTCTATTTTCCCACTGTCTGTCTCCCTTTATGTTATAATATTGCAGTGGTGAGACTAGTGCTCTCGCCAGCCTTCTCACTAGCAAGGGTGAGTTTAGGGCAAGCAAGGGCCTAGGCTTGTGATTGGCGACAGGTGGAAGGACCCGTTACAGGGTTCAGGGATCAGCTTTGGATGAGTGCCAGGAGGTGACCCCTCACCCCTCTCCCTAGTGCCAGGGCCCACCATTGTGTCATGTTGCCGGTGTATCCTGTGGGTTGCGTCGCTCACAGGGAGTTCCCTTATGCCTTGTGGAACCCCGGTAGTCTCTGCAAAAGCAAAACGGTTGGAAAATTGTTAGTGAAAGCTATTTAGAGAGTTGTTTAATTTTGCATTTCGGAACCAAAGCAACAATAAAAAAAAATGACTACAAACGTTTATCTAGCCATTAATTATGGATGTGTATGAAGAGGATCTGGAGCTCTGGTATCTGCAGGTGTATGACATATTTATGGAATAGATTGAATTTCTTAATCGCTACATAGAACAATCTTTATTTTAACAGGTGACGCTCCCTTATATGTTTCCCGGATATAATTGTACTATAAGTATATATTTTATGGAATAGATTGAATTTCTTCCATACTATGTAGAACAGTCTTTATGTTAACAGGTGACGCTCCCTTATATGTTTCCCGGATATAATTGTACTATAAGTATATATTTTATGTGTTTTTATTCTTGCCTTATGTTTGGTTGATAATAAGCTAGAAGAAACAAAATATTTATGTAAACTCCATTTCATTACAATTTTGATCTTTTTTGTCTGAAGAAGGACAGAAGCTGTAACTGCTGGAGACAATGGCGGCGGAGCTCCGCAGGAACAATGGACCCGGTTTTAATTGAGGTGGGAGTGCAGACTTAGGCTTTATTAATTGTAAATACCAGGGTGAGTTACCAGGCAACAGACGAGGGATTAAAGCAATATATTCTCTGCGCGCGAAGAGGGAATTCAATAAACAATGTAACTAATCAATATGCACATATAAATAGTGCGCAGCCCCCTAGCAATAACTTAAACACCTGCTAGTGATAGGTATTAAGGCGATGGTTTAATGCTCCCGGCTGGAGCGGAAGCCATTTCTTTTACTTTGTCGAATTCGGAAATACATTTTTTTTTATATCATTGAAGAGATCAAAAGAAAAGGAAGCAACATTATGAGCTCTGTGTTATTTGGGGAGGTTACAAAGGGATTATTGCTAAATCTGTGCAATGGGAGTAGTGGTGATAATAACATGTGGATTACCTTTATTTAAGGGGCTCACTGTTACCCCCAAAATCTTTCTATTGTATATACATAGAGGGGACATCCTCTACGTCTAGATAAAAGAAGGTTTATTTGTCATTAAATATGTTTTTTTTTTACTGTACAAACAGTGAGATTGTGGCTTATTTACTGTAAAAGCAGTAAGACTATGGATTCTTTACTGTAAGAGCAGTATGGTTGGATTCTTTACTGTAGGAGCAGTGAGAAAATTGATTATTTGTTGAAGGAGCAGTGAAACTTTGGATTTGTCATTGTACAAGCACTGAGAATATAAATTCTTTACTGTATGAGCAGTGAAACTATGGGTTCTTTACAGCAGGAGCATTGGAATTGCATTATTTGCTGTAGGAGCAGTGAAGGTATGGATTTTTTTTACTTACGAGCAGTGAGTCTATGGATAGTTTTTCTATAAGTGCAGGGAAAGTATGGATTCTTTACTGTACAAACAGTGACACTATGGAATCTGTACTGTATTACCAGTGAGACTATGGATTCTTTACTGTATGAACAGTAAGACCATGAATTCTTTACTGTACAAGCAGTGAGACTATGAATTATTTACTGTATGATCAGTGAGACTAATGATGCTTTACTCTACAAGCAGTGAGACTATGGATTATTTTCTGTACAAGCAGTGACACTATGGATTCTTTACTGTACAAGCAGTGAAACTATGAATTCTTAACTGTACGAACAATGAGACTATGGATTCTTTACTGTATGAACAGTGAGACTATGGAGTCTTTACTGTATGAGCAGTGACACTATGGATTCTTTACTGTACAAGCAGTGACACTATGAATTCTTTACTGTACGAGCAGTTAGACTATGGATTCTTTACTGTACAAGCAGTTACACTATGAATTCTTAACTGTACGAGCAGTGACACTATGGATTCTTTACTGTACAAGCAGTTACACTATGAATTCTTAACTGTACGAGCAGTGACACTATGGATTCTTTACTGTACAAGCAGTGACACTATGAATTCTTAACTGTACGAGCAGTGACACTATGGATTCTTTACTGTACAAGCAGTGACACTATGAATTCTTAACTGTATGAACAGTGAGACTATGAATTCTTTACTGTACGAGCAGTGAGACTATGGATTCATTACTGTACAAGAAGTGAGACTACGAATTCTTTAAGGGGAATCTTTTACCTAGTATTTGCCACCTAATCTTAGAATAGCATAATGTAGGGGCAGATTTCTGGATTCCAGTGACGTGTCACTTACTGGGCTGCTTAGTGTAGTCTTGATAAAATCACTGTTTAATCAGCAGGAGATTATCAGTAAAGAACTACTTGGCGTGCTGCCAGGTAATCCAACATATTCATGAGCTCTGTATAACTGCTACATCTGCAGCAGGGAAAACAATGATGTTATCAAAATGACAGCAAACAGCTCAGTAAGTCACACATCGCTGGAATCAGGGTCTCTCTACATTATGCTGCTCTCAGATGGGGGAACAAAAACCTGGTGACAGATTCCCTTTAAAGAATGAGTAGTGATACTAATGATTCTTTACTGTACAAGTAGTGAGACTATGGATTATTTACTGTACAAGCAGTGAGACTATGGATTCTTTACTGTACAAGCAGTGAGACTATGGATTCTTTACTGTACAAGCAGTGAGACTATGGATTCTTTACTGTACAAGCAGTGAGACTATGGATTCTTTACTGTACAAGCAGTGAGACTATGGATTCTTTACTGTACAAGCAGTGAGACTATGGATTCTTTACTGTACAAGCAGTGAGACTATGAAGCTCAATGACACACGATTTGTTGAGCAAGTTCAAGGAGGGCCTGGATGCTTTTCTTGTTACATCTGCCTCATGGGGATTTTGTCTTCATCTGGATGAAAAAATTTAGGTTATAGATTAATAGAGATTAACAATTCCCTTTGAAATTCAAAATAAATTGAGGTTTTAACAGACCATTAGTTTTTTGTCTCAGAAGATCAGTGGTGACCATCGACCATCAGTGAGTCCATCCCATCGCCCAACTAAGAACACATGCTCGCTCGGCTGGTATACGGGAGGCGTCAAGATACAGACCAGTCAAGTTTTACTCCATATTTAAAGAATATGGGCCAGATTCATCACTAGTGATTATTTTTGGTCAACTTTTTTTTGTCTTATGGTTTACGTTGCCATTTTTGTGCCAAATTCTTCAAAATGGTGCATGAAGGTTCAAGAGTCAATGATGCTCTTTATTCCTGTGGGGGTTTTGGTTTTTTTTTTTTAGCTTTTTTGAACCCTTTAGAGCCAAAAGTCGCATCATCTGTTAAAATATTCTATGCAGCTAACATTTTCATAAAAAATTCTTGCATACAAAAGTTACCCCCAAAGGAAGACTTGAGAACATTTGCGAAAAAATTGAGCTTCTTTTTAAAAAAAGTCACAAATAATGAATCCGCCGCAAACATCTGGATTACAAACACTACTCTCACAATGGCGAATAAAAAAAAGGTATTTGCAGTCTTCAGAATGAGTTAACTGAGAATCTGTCAGTGAGTTGATTCTAACAGGAAAGTTTGTAACTCTTTCACCTGTCTTTTTCTGGGCTCCTCTTAGCTGATTATTGACTACTGACCACATCAAAGTTTAATGTGCAAGGAACAAAGAGCCTGTAAAACACAAAGGGTTCAAAATTTGTAATGAAAATCAATTGAAAAAATGATTATTAGCCTCAAATATATGCATTTAAGTAATGACATGTCCCAAAAGGTGGAAAAAAAGGAAAAACTAGATAGTAAATAAGCACAAAGGCAGTAATGTATTGGACCCTGTAATTTGCCTTGAAGATGTCTTCAGAATGAGTTAACTGAGAATCTGTCAGTGAGTTAATTCCAACAGAAAAAAAATTGTAATTCTCTTATCTGTCTTTTTCTTAGCTTTTCTCTGCTGATTATTGACCACTGACCACATCAAAGTTTAATGTGCAGGAATCAAAGAACCTATAAAAGCCAAATGCTGCAAAATTTGTAATGAAACTCAAATGCAAAAATTATTTTTAGCCTCAATTACATATATTTAAGTAATGAAATGTCCCAAAAGGTGGGAAAACAAGGAAAACGAGATAGTTAATAAGCACAAATGCAATAATGTATTGGACCCTGTAATTTGTTTAGAAGAGGTCTTCAGAATGAGTTAACTGAGAATCTGTCAGTCAGTTCATTTTAACAGGAAAGTTTGTAATTCTCTTATCTGTCTTTTTCTGAGCTCCTCTCAGCTGATTATTGACCACTGACCACATCAAAGTTTAATGTGCAAGAAACAAAGAACCTATTAAAACCAAATGGTGCAAAATTTGTAATGAACCTCAATTGCAAAAATGATTTTTAGCCTCAAATACATGCATTTAAGTAATGAAATGTCCCAAAAGGTGGAAAAACAAGAACAACTAGATAGTAAATAAGCACAAATGCAATAATGTAAATAATGTATAGGACCCTGTAATTTGCTTAGAAGAGGTTTTCAAAATGAGTTAACTGAGAATCTGTCAGTGAGTTAATTCCAACAGAAAAGTTTGTAATTCTCTTATCTGTCTTTTTCTGAGCTCCTCTGACCACTGACCACATCAAAGTTTAATGTGCAAGAAACAAAGAGCCTATAAAAGCCAAATGGTGCAAAATTTGTAATGAAACTTAATTGCAAAAATTATTTTTAGCCTCAATTACATGTATTTAAGTAATGAAATGTCCTAAAAGCTGGAAAAAAAATAAGGAAAAACCAGATACTAAACAAGCACAAAGGCAGTAATGTATTGGACTCTGTAATTTGCCTAGAAGATGTCTTCGAAATGAGTTAACTGAGAATCTGTCAGTGAGTTCATTCTAACAGGAAAGTTTGTAACTCTTTTACATGTCTTTTTCTGGGCTCTGCTAAGCTGATTATTGACCACTGTCCACTGACAACATCAAAGTTTAATGTGCAGGAATCAAAGAACCTATAAAAGCCAAAAGGTGCAAAATTTGTAGTAAAACTCAATTGCAAAAATGATTTTCGCCTCAAATACATGCATTTAAGTAATGAAATTTCCCAAAAGGTGGAAAAAAAGGAAAAACTAAATAGTAAATAGGCACAAATGCAATAATGTATTGGACCCTGTAATTTGCCTAGAAGATGTATTCAGAATGAGTTAACTGAGAATCTGTCAGTGAGTTCCTTCCAACATAAAAAAATTTGTAATTTTTTTATCTGTCTTTTTCTGCGCTCTTCTCTGCTTATTATTGACCACTGACCACATCAAAGTTTAATGTGCAAGAAACATAGAGTCTATAAAAGCCAAACGGTGCAAAATTTGTAATGAAACTCAGGTGCAAAAATGATTTTTAGCCTCAAATACATGCATGCAAGTAATGAAATGTCCCAAAAGATGGAAAAAAAGGAAAAACTAGATAGTAAATAAGCACAAATGCAATAATGTAAATAATGTATAGGACCCTGTAATTTGCTTAGAAGAGGTTTTCAAAATGAGTTAACTGAGAATCTGTCAGTGAGTTCATTCCAACAGAAAAGTTTGTAATTCTATTGTCTGTCTTTTTCTGAGCTCCTCTGACCACTGACCACAAAGTTTAATGTGCAAGAAACAAAGAGCCTATAAAAGCCAAATGGTGCAAAATTTGTAATGAAACTTAATTGCAAAAATTATTTTTAGCTTCAATTACATGTATTTAAGTAATGAAATGTCCGAAAAGATGGAAAAAAAGAAAAAACAGATAGTAAATAAGCACAAAGGCAGTAATGTATTGGACTCTGTAATTTGCCTAGAAGAAGTCTTCGAAATGAGTTAACTGAGAATCTGTCAGTGAGTTCATTCTAACAGAAAAGTTTGCAATTCTCTTATCTGTTATTAGTTATCGCGAAAATGTAAACACCCTTTAAGGCATGATTGTGCAGAAAACCATTTTCCTACAAAAACGACTCCATATAGTGCATGATTTATGTATCCCCATATCGCTTAAGGTTATTTCCAGGGCATAGAGACGTTATGTTCTAAATGAATAGGAAAAGCAAAAAAAAATTAAACGGAAAATAAGATCCAATTAATTAAAGCGATAAAACGTAGAATACGAAAATAACTGTGCTGCGTCTCCCCGGGACATGGGAAGTAATAATCAATATGTGAATATGTTCTCGCTCTACAAATAATCTACAAACAATGGAGTCGATAAACTATAAAGAGAAATATTCAATGTAGCAAAATGTAGCTGAAAGCCAAGAATAAGTCAACGCCATATAATCAATAGAAAAAGAGAATAGCGCATTCACATAAACATAGCGAAAGAAGAAGAAAGCTTGTATCCCGCCATGTATGAAAACCGGAAGGGATGAATATAATCTACAGCGGAGCGCAACAACATCTCAGCCGCTTTATTAATATTTCAGCTTCATCGGAACATCAAAGAGCTGTCCTGAGGAGCATTGTTCAGGAGCACTCCGCTCCCCGGCCTTCCGGCTCCCTGCTTGGCCAGGGACTGGTGTGCTCCTGAATGATTGATGCTGACGGCATGGTTGCGCTGTTGGTCAAAACCGCGCGCTCTCTGCTGATGTTTTGAGAGAACTTTCTGTCTACAGTATTGGGGGAGTGCTGGGGCACTGAGGTTAGCGGATCAGCAATCAGTCAACTTCAGAGCAGCGCTTGCAAACCCTATAGTAAAGAGCTTGTAAGCGCTCTCTGCTGATGTTTTGAGATAGCGTTCTCTCTACAGCAATGGCGGAGTGCTGGGGCACTGAGGTTAGCAGATCAGCAATCAGTCAACTTCAGAGCAGCGCTTGCAAACCCTATAGTAAAGAGCTTGTAAGCGCTCTCTGCTGATGTCTTGAGATAGCGTTCTCTATACACCAATGGCGGAGTGCTGGGGCACTGAGGTTAGCAGATCAGCAATCAGTCAACTTCAGAGCAGCGCTTGCAAACCCTATAGTAAAGAGCTTGTAAGCGCTCTCTGCTGATGTCTTGAGATAGCGTTCTCTCTACAGCAATGGCGGAGTGCTGGGGCACTGAGGTTAGCGGATCAGCAATCAGTCAACTTCAGAGCAGCGCTTAAAAACCCTATAGTAAAGAGCTTGCAAGCGCTCTCTGCTGATGTCTTGAGATAGCGTTCTCTCTACAGCAATGGCGGAGTGCGGGGGCACTGAGGTTAGCAGATCAGCAATCGCTCAACTTCAAAGCAGCGCTTGCAAACCCTATAGTAAAGAGCTTGTAAGCGCTCTCTGCTGATGTCTTGAGATAACATTCTCTCTACAGCAATGGGGGAGTGCTGGGGCACTGAGGTTAGTGGATCAGCAATCGGTCAACTTCAGAGCAGCACTTGCAAACACTATAGTTAAGAGCTTGTAAGCGCTGCGATCCTTGACACCTCTAATTGCAACGGTGAGTGACAATTAGTAAAATCCCACCTCTCTTGAGAATGAAGACAATATTTGGAAACTAGTAAATTGCAAAGTTGCTGTCATGGATGTTATGGAGAAAGCGGGAGATAAGGGCTCCTAGACTGGCAACAGGCAAGTGGACCTTAGCTATCCCTGAAATCAGAGTTATTGCTTAAGGTGAGGATGTCTAAGCCACCTTCCTGGCCTTGCTTCTGAACAGCCCTGATATTATACTCCCTACCCCAGAGGAGGACCGGGACAGGGGTGTGAGCAAACCAACAGAGATAGACAAACAGGGGAAACCAAAACTCTATCTCACAGCATGCTCATACAGAGGTATAAGACAATAAGAGGTAAGGAGGAAAATAAGAGCAGAAACAAGACAACGGGAAAACTCCACAACAACTCCAAGCACCAAGTAATATAATCACCAGCAGGATTTGGACAGAATAACACACAGACCAACACAGAAATAAACTATAGTTGGCATGGGAAGACAGATTCTACCATCTTAAAAAGGCGGGGAGCAAATGTGATAGGTGTACAACAACATGACCTCAGCTTAAGTGATACCTTCTATTTATAGGTATAATACAGCTTAAGGTCCTGTGCGCACACCCTCCGAAAGATTACCGCACTTGCGGTAAAAAAATGCAGCAAACCGCACCCGAAAACCGCATGCGTTTTTACCACGGTTTGTCGCGGTATTGACGCAAATTTTCCGCAGGTTGTTCCCTGCAGTTTTTTACCATTATCTATGGCAAAAACCGCAGGTACCTGCAGAAAAGAAGTGACATGCTCATTAATTCCGCAGCGGAAATTCCGCAGCAAAACCCGCAGGAAAAAAAAAACGCATTTTTTTTTTATCCCCATAGGTTTTGCTGGAGAAGGACTGCAGAAAGGTTATAAACATTTTCTGCAGCATTCCTTCAGCGAAATCTGCGGCAATTCCGCTGTAAAAAGGGCCTAAAAGTGATTTTTTTTCCTTTTAGTTAATACAGTTGGTGCTAAAAATAATTTTTGCAATTTAGTACTACTTTACAGTTTTGCAACTTTTGGCTTTGTTTCTCTGCACATTCAACTTTGGTGTAATCTGTGGCCATAACTCAACTGGAAGCAGCTAAAAAAAAAAAAGACGGATAAGAGTGAGCAACTCTCGCATTGTGTAACGTCCTGGAGGTGGATTCACTGGGCCGTGCACCGGACTCCCCCCGAGAGGCAACCCAGAGCTAACCCCTATACAGGGACTCTCCCATCACCCTGCCTGAGGGCCTTGATGCACGGTAGCCGGAACACTAGGGGTACGGAATAAGAGTCCTTCAGGGGTCTGCACAGGAATGTCTCTGAGTCCAACGAGCACCGTAGGCAGGACGAATGACTGGAACCGGGTTCAGGTGCTGGGCAGGAACAGCAGACGGGGTCCGGGTCCAGCGAGACGTGAAGGATGATGTTACCAGGTGAAGTCGGGGATCGGTGATGGGTTCAGGCTGATGGGAGATGGCGAGATCTTCAGCAGACAGTCACCGGAAGACTTCCTGGGGAATCAGCAGTCAGGACCAGGTTAGGGTGGCAGACGGACTCTGCGGAAGAGACAGTGTTAATAGGGAGACAAGGCACAGAAAGACCTGAGCACCTAGCTATGGGAACACATTGATCAGGCGCCACCCACCTGGAAAGGGAAGTCTTATATACCCTGCACCTGTATCAGCCATATCCTGTTTCAGGAGTGTTGGGCCTATAAGACAAGGTGAGTGAGCGCGGCCCCGCCCTATACACATGCATGAAGCCCGGCAGCCAGAGACAAACACAGGAGGCCGGGGACAGGACGCAGGGGAGCAAGAGCGGGAACAGCGGCCGCGATTGGTGGGCACGTGGACCGGATCAGTGGGTACGGAGCGGTGCTGTGATGGTGAGACCGGATCAGTGGGTAAGGAGCGGTACCGGGAGACTGGGAGCGTGACACATTGAACTGTCAGAATAAGCTCACTGACAGATTCTCAGTTAGCTCATTCAGCAGCAAGCAATAGAAAGTGCAGCACAGAGACTTAAGCGGGCTTTACACACAGCGATATCGGTCCCGATATCGCTAGTGTGGGTACCCGCCCCCATCTGTTGCGCGACACGGGCAAATCGCTGCCCGTGCCGCACAACATCGCCCAGACCCGTCACACATACTTACCTGCCCGGCGACGTCGCTGTGACCGGCGAACCGCCTCCTTTCTAAGGGGGCGGTCCGTGCGGCGTCACAGCGACGTCACTGAGCGGCCGCCCAATAGCAGCGGAGGGGCAGAGCTGAGCGGGACGTAACATCCCACCCACCTCCTTCCTTCCGCATAGCGGCCGGGAGGCAGGTAAGGAGAGCTTCCTCCTTCCTGCGGTGTCACACGGAGCGATGTGTGCTGCCGCAGGAATGAGGAACAACCTCGTTACTGCTGCAGTAACGATATTTGAGAATGGACCCCCGTGTCACCGATGAGCGATTTTGCACGTTTTTGCAACGATGCAAAATCGCTCATCTGTGTCACACGCAACGGCATCGCTAATGCGGCCGGATGTACGTCACCAATTCCGTGACCCCAACGAGTTTGCATTAGCGATGTCGTAGCGTGTAAAGCCCCCTTAAGGCAAGCAGTGAGACCCGATTACAAAAATAATTTTGTAGCCAAAATTAAAGTAAGAATAAAAAATTGTCCCCCAAAGTTGGAAAACCCCTCTAATAAAGAGTAACTTTCGCCCACACTTCCAGACTGTTGGACGGTTATCAGCCAAGCTGCAGAAGACAGACATTAGCATTGCTCATTGCCTGCGCGGCAGATGGGACAGTGTCTTGCAAATGTGCCCTGATCATTAAAGTCCTTCAGTGAACTCCACATTAAAAACAATAAGCATGTTGATGTTGAGGTATTGATTTAACTCCTTGTAAATATCGATCTTGCTCCTTCTTTAATCTAAACTGCCAGAGTGTCTTTGCGCGTACCTGCTCGGAAGATAATGTGATTTTACTTATCTCTACAGATCTCCAACAAAAAATATCCTGCAGAATTAAAGATGAACTAAACCGATGTATCAAAGCGCACAGATGTCATAATGTGTCCTAATCCCGGAGTTCCATATGTCTGCAAATCCCTCCTGGTGCTTCCGTCAGTAGTTTTATTTGTTGCAAAGGTGGACATCTCCTTTAATCCGATGCAGAATATTCTCGGCATGCCTGACTTAATTCCTTCCTTATTCACCACTTTCTATCTGATGCTTCTATTTCTTATATTTTGCAAGAATACAAAAATAAATAGGCGAGGATTTAAAGAGAATCTGTCAGTGATATTATCCTTGCATCACCAGAGGTAGCGCTGGATAGGGGAGTATAAAACATTACAAAAATTTACCATCTCATCTATTTTATTGATATGCAAATTAGTTCTGCAAGTGCACTGCTAAGATTATAAGTGCACTTGCAGTCTATGGCTTTTCTTTGCTTCTCCCTTCTGCACCGGTATTGCAACTTGATTGCAATACCGGTGTATAACATCACCTATTCTCTGCACTGTCAAACAATGGAGGAACTAAGAGGAGCCAAAGTCTGCAAGTGCACAGATACGCACGGCAGAGCATTTGTGCACCTAATAAACATATCAATAAAAGCTGCATTTTGGTGCAATTGCGCACCAGAATAGATATCTTTCATAGGTTTTACACTCCCAATCTTGCGCAGGGGTGATGTTACTGCTTAGTTCCCTTTAAAAGGAACCTGAGAACATAGGTGTGCCCAGAATCACTGCCATCTCCTGCCCCGATGGTGTTGGCAGGTTATGAAGATGCAACAGCACAGAAAAGGACGACTCAATGGAACGTAAACAACAAGGATTTATTTTACACAAACAAAAAGTCAGCGTCTAGAATATTCGTTCAGACACAGCGGAATTGATGATTAAGTGAAACAGGTTATTTTACAGTAAGAGATTCAACTATACAAACGCATGAAGTATAAATACAATATAATTTACACTCTATTACTTATACAAATAAACAATAGGTATCGCCAATGTTGTGTCGGCCTCAGTTTCCATTAACTAATAACACGAGTAACCAATATACACAGGCCCTTACAGAATCAAGGTACAATCCCCTAGGCCACAAGTTCAATTATAGTGAGTATCTTTCCTCGTTTAGTACCATATGCCTGGACAGGAAGCAACGGCCCGGCTCACATGGATCTTCTTCTGGATACGGTGTTTGGTCTTCAAGGTTCTTTTGGAGTTGGTGGTCAGTATTCGGTCTTTTGGGTTACTGGGTTACTTCTGGTGTCGGAGGTTGATATTCGGTCTTTGGGTTTCTTCTAGTGTTGGTAGTTGATATTTGATTTTCTGGTTCCTTCTGGTGTTGGTGGTTGATATTTGGTCTTCGGGTTCCTTTTGGTGTTGGTGGTTGATATTTGGTCTTCTGCTTTCTTCTGGTGTTGGTAGTTGATATTTGTTCTTCGTGTTCCTTCTGGTGTTGGTGGTTGATATTCGGTTTTCTGGTTCCTTCTGGTGTTGGTGGTTGATATTCGGCCTTCGGGTTCCTTCTGGTGTTGGTGGCTGATATTCGATCTTCTCGTTCCTTCTGGTGTTGGTGTTTGATATTTGGTCTTTGGGTTCCTTTTGGTGTTGGAGGTTGATATTTGGTCTTCTGCTTCCTTCTGGTGTTGGTGGTTGATATTCTGTCTTCTGCTTCCTTCTGGTGTTGGTGGTTGATATTCTGTCTTCTGCTTCCTTCTGGTGTTGGTGGTTGATATTCTGTCTTCTGCTTCCTTCTGGTGTTGGTGGTTGATATTCGGTCTTCTGATTCCTTCTGGTGTTGGTGGTTGATTTTCGGTCTTTGGGTTCCTTCTGGTGAGATAGTGGTTGGTATTCATTCTTCGGGCCCCTTCTGTAGTTGGTGGTTGCAAGCCACTACGCTGCTCACATGACTGCTCCCTTTTGACTTTTGGTGCTAACTCCTCCCCTTCTTGGCTGTCCCAATCTTTTATAATTGGCAACTGTGTCACAACAATCCCCTCACCAGTGTCTCTTCAAAACTCCCTGCTGCTCCACCAACCAGTGTCTGCTTCAAAACTCCACCAACCATGACAAACAGCTTCTCAGGGTCCCTCCTCCCTGCTGCTAGTAAATTTCCACCCACCAACCATGATTGACAACTTCTAAGTGTCTCTCCTCCTTGCTGCTGCTAAATCTCCACCAACTATGACTGTCAGTTTCTCAGTGTCCCTCCTCTCTGCTGCTAAATCTCCACCCACCTAGCCTGACTTACAGCTCCTCAGTGACCCTCCTCCCTGCTGCTAAATCTCCACCAACCTAACTGACAGCTCCTCAGTGACCCTCCTCTCTGCTGCTAAATCTCCACCAACCTAACCTGACTGACAGCTCCTCAGTGTCCCTCCTCTCTGCGGCTGCCTACTTTACAGCTTTTCGGTATCCATCCTCCCTGCTGCTAAATCTCCACCCACCTAGCCTGACTGACAGCTCCTCAGTGACCCTCCTCCCTGCTGCTAAATCTCCACCCACCTAGCCTGACTGACAGCTCCTCAGTGTCCCTCCTGCTACTGTCCCTCATACTGCTCAGTACATGCTGCAGTTGTCAATCAAGAATTTTCAAAGTAAGTACAACAGTCTCATCAAGTCTATGAGATTATTAAATAATGTCTACAGCTTCTATTGTGAAATCAGATGATAGATCTACTTGCAAATGTCTGTTTGTTATTGCTTTACTTTTTTGTACTGATTGTGTATTTTATGCTTTTCTTCTTCTTCATACATCTGGTTATCTGAAAGCAGCGTCTTACGGGAATTTAGATGACACAAATGCTGGCAGAGTCAATAAGTTAGGTGCAAGGGTGGAGACAGTTCAGCTTCTTCACGGAGAAAGCAGCAGAATTTATAAAACTACTATTGACATGAATGGAGAAACCTTGGGGGGAAAAGCTCAAAATGGTTAGAAAAATATCTAAAGTAATTGCAAAGTTATTCAACTTTTTATAAAGATTTAAACTATGAAATGATGATAAAAGTGGAATTATGCTTTAAGGGGGAGACAAGGTGAGGCGGCATCCCATTCAATTATGCAGGCAGCCGAAATGTGATGAATAGAGCCGGCGTTCCTTCTCCAGGATTCAATAAGAATTATTTATTTATAGTTGGAGCGTAATGAATCCTTGTTAATACACTGAATTCTTAATGTCACAGCTGGATGGAGGGACCTTGCCATTAGTTACGCTTTAAATTTTAAAATGTTCTAATGACAGGAGCTTAGAAGTCCGACTGAATGGCCACGCTGTGTGATCCGAAGCCACACTCTGCTCCCATTGTAATGAAAGGTTAAAGTCATCCCGAAAGACCGTCTGTCAGGAGAAAAGACCTAATGCTATAAAGTTATAGAAGTCACAAAACTCTATCTATTATGCTTTCATGGTGATAGAACCAATGGTTTGTTTTAATTAAATGTATCCGAAAATTTGTATAAAATGTTCCTTTAGGGGCTGTAATTAAAAAGGAGTCTGACAACACTTATACTGTCCTCTGTACTGAAGAGGATCGTAATAGCTTTGTAAAAAATGTCCCTCTCTGGGCATTGGAACAGTTATAAAGTAGCCTATAAAGAGTCAAGGGGGCGGTCCTTGCCCTCTGTTACATTCAGGCGCATGCGCAGTGATGTGAGGTGCACCGGCCTCAGTTTATCTTAGCACTGCGCATGTGCCGTCTGATACTCGGTGCGGCACTCCCATACGCTCCCGCTCCCATGCCTCATCCGGGGCGCTGTTCTCACCTATCTCGCGTTCCCAGGAGTTCCGTTCCTGCCCTGGGGCCTGCCGCTGCCTCTTCCTGCTTCCAGATCCACACCCAGGCCTTCTGGGAGTACCCGAAGGCTGCGCGCATGGCCACATCCCCTTTCTTAAAGGGCTGGCGACCTATTAGCCGGAAGTAACCACTGAGATCAGCAATCACGCTATAAGTACTTAAGGCATTCTCTCCTTAGGGGAGATGCCTGAGCAACGTTCCCTATCCATAGCACACTGCTAGTTCTCAGGTCCTGTACCTGTTGCTGTGTCTAGTACTGTGTTCACGTGTCCTACTACCAGTTACCCGTAGCCACTTATCCGTGTCTCTTTCCAGAGCCTTCTACTACTACCACCTCTGTGCTGCCATGTCAGAGTCACCACCTCTGTGCTGCCTCGTCTGAGTCACCCCTTCTGTGCTGCCGCATCTGAGTCACCACCTGCGTGCTGCCATATCTGAGTCACTACCTCCATACTGCCACGTCTGAGTCACCCCATCCGTGCTGCCGCGTCTGAGTCACCACCTCCATGCTGCCACATCTGAGTCACTCCCTCTGTGCTGCCACGTCTGAGCACTTCCGTACCGGACTTCAGAGACTCTCTGTTACGGGGGGACCGACAGATTAGGGCCAGGGGGTATATATCCAAATCACCAGTAGGGGCCCACCGTGTTCCAGATAGCAATGGAGCTGCTGGCACCCTGTGGGTTAGGCGGAGACTAAAGAGCTGATGACTGAGAGATAATCCAGGAAACCTGGGAACCGGTCACGTGTGTAAGGACAAGTCAGACCGGATGACAACCCAGTTAGCGTTTTGGTGGAGCGGGCGCTACTCCGACCACGTGTGAAGGGAACACGTCAGGCCGGGTGGTGACCAGGTAGCGTTGACCAAGAAGACCGTTGCGACAGCGCCCTGTCGGCCACGTGTGTAAGACATGTCAGGCCGAACGGTCCTCCGATTAGCGTTTCTGGTCACCACTCGACTGGCCACGTGTGTGAAGGACACATCAGACCAGGTAGTCACACCAGTAGCATTTGACTGGGAAACCGTGGAGGGAAATAGGGTTCACACACCCAATCCAGGAACACCCTGTTAACTCTACAGGGGTCGTGGAATACGCTATCCGTGCGCATAGAGGGCACAACCTGACCGGTGGCGCAGCAGGTATGCTGTCCATGTGCGTAGAGGGCGCTCTTTAACAGGTGACGCAGCAGGTATTCTGTCCATGTGCATAGGAGGCACAAACGGACAAGTAACGCAGCAACCACAGTCCAGTTAACGCCACTGGACTGCTATAGCACTACTGGAACGGCAGCAAGGAAGCACGGTGCCTGACCCTGATGTGCTGAGCCACGAATCTTGGCGTGACAGGCACTGATCGCCTAGCCCTACCTCCGCTTCCAACAAGGCTTATGCCACCATGAACTCTAAGTGAAGACTGCGCCTCCATGTTGTCTCCAATACCTTTTATAACCTGGGTCCGCCCCAAACCCAGAGTGGAACCACCAAGGTCCAATAGCAGAGTGCCATGTCATCAGTGACGTCACCAGCGGCCTATCCAGAACCGCCATGTCATTGATGACCTCATGGCAGCCACGCCCCAAACACCTCACCAGTCATCGTCTGACGACCAATGGTGAGGTGCCAGATCATAGGGGCGGACCTCTGCGAGCCAGTCCAGAGTGTCCACATCATCAGGACACCTGACACCCTCTGCCCTATCAGGACTTGCCACCTCACGGACATGCTCAGTGAGGTCCTTACCGGACCTAGCCTCTGATGCACTAAGTGCCTGAGCATGCTCAGTAGCCTGAACAACAGTCTCGGAAATCAGACTATCTGCCTGAACATGCTCAGTAGGCACAACACAGGACTTACACATGGCCCGATGTCCAAGTACCTGTGCAAAGAGGCTTTTCGCACTAAGTGTAGGAGCATGCTCAGCATTCTGAACCAAGGACTTAGCCTCAGGAATGGCACTATCCGGCTGAGCATGCTCACAAGGCAAAACACTGGACTTAGACTCTGGCTGGGGTAAATCGAGGCGCGCATGCGCACTTGCCTCCTCTCCACACTTAGACGTGGAGTAAGAAGCAGCCAGCTGGACGACCCGAGGCACGGCCAAAAATGGCAGCCGGCGCCTGGGCGCAACAGGAACTGCAACAGGCTGCTTGCGGCTATGGCAGTGCCGATTCGTAACAGTACCCCCCCTCTAGCGGCCCCCCCACTTGGATGGTCTGCAGTCGCCACAGGTACCACTGTGCGATGGGCAGGAGGTGGAGACAAGCAGTGGGAGTTACAAAACTCGCCCCACCGAACAATCCCCCCCGACGACCACCTGATATGTGTGGAATGCCGCTTCAACCAAGGCATGCCCAGCAGAATTTCATCTGCACCTTAAGGGAGAACCAGAAATTAAATGATCTCCCTATGCCCAGATGACATGGCAAGGGTAATGGGCACTGTCCGGTGGTGAATTACCTTGGGCAAAAAGGACCCATCCACCACATGGACTCTAACTGGCCTTGGCATTTGCACCAGCGGGATAGCATGCCGCCGGGCAAAAGAGGAGGAGATGAAGCTATCCCCAGCCCCTGTGTCCACACGTGCCCTTGTGGACCAGGTTGACCCTTTAAAGGAAATGGACACAGGAAACGTCACACTAATGGATGACGCCTGGTCCAGTCTGCCACCAGCTATGGTCACCGATCGCGGTCCCTTAACCTGACGCTTTGGGTATCGGGTGGCATAATGACCATACTGCCCACAAGCGAAACAGGAAGTAGCTTGCGACTCGATGATCTAGCAGCACCAACCCTAGAGATGTCCATAGGGACAGAGACATTCTCTAAGGGAGGTGCAGTGGGAGAAACCACTACAGTGGCTGAACGACCCTCTGACCTGCGCTCCAGCTGACGTTCAGAGGTCCGCAGATCAATGCGGGTAGCCAGAGTCATGAGGCCCTCAAGGGTAATTGGTACCTCGCGCGACGCTAACGCATCCTACACATGCGAGGCCAATCCCTTCCAAAAAATTGGAATGAGGGTCCTCTCTGACCACCTCAGTTCTGCAGCAAGTGTCCTGAAACTCACAGCATATTGACTCGAGGAGGTACATCCCCTGCTCCAAAGTCAGTAGCTGTAGGGCCGAGTCGTCAGTGACCTGAGGCCCCAGGAACACTTGCCGCATGGACTCCAAGAACTCAGAGTCCTGAACTACGGGGTCATTCCTCTCCCACAATGGTGTAGCCCACTCCAGTGCTCTATCAGAGAGCAAGGAGAAGATAAACCCCACCTTCGACTGCTCTGTAGGGAACCATGCAGCCAACCATGAACTCTAAGTGAAGACTGCGCGCCTCCATGTTGTCTCCAGTCCCTTTTATAACCTGGGTCCGCCCCAAACCCAGAGTTGAACCACCAAGGTCCAATAGCAGAGTGCAATGTCATCAGTGACGTCACCAGCGGCCTATCCGGAACCGCCATGTCATTGATGACCTTATAGCAGCCACGCCCCAAACCTCACCAGTCATCGTCTGATGACCAATGGTGAGGTGCCAGATCATAGGGGCGGGCCTCTGCTAGCCAGTCCAGAGTGGCCACATCATCAGGACACCTGACACCCTCTGCCCTATCAGGACTTGCACCTCACAGACATGCTCAGTGAGGTCCTTACCGGACCTAGCCTCTGAGGCACTAAGTGCCTGAGTATGCTCAGTAGCCTGAACAACAGTCTCGGAAATCAGACTATCTGCCTGAACATGCTCAGTAGGCACAACACAGGACTTACACACGGCTCGATGTCCAAGTACCTGTGCAAAGAGGCTTTTCGCACTAAGTGTAGGAGCATGCTCAGTAGCCTGAACCAAGGACTTAGCCTCAGGAATGGCACTATCAGGCTGAGCATGCTCACGAAGCGAAACACTGGACTTAGACTCTGGCTGGGGTAAATCGAGGCGCGCATGCGCACTAGCCGCCTCTCCACACTTAGACGTGGAGGAAGAAGCAGCCAGCTGGACGACCCGAGGCACGGCCAAAAATGGCAGCCGGCGCCTGGGCGCAACAGGAACCGCAACAGGCTGCTTGCTGCTATGGCAGCGCCGATTCGTAAGACTCTCCAGTTCGTCTGAGCTGACACCACTGCTCCTGGCAGTTGTGCACATAGGTCCCCTGGATCTGCATCTGACAATCCCTGTATAGGGGTTAGCTCGAGGTTAGTTCCTCCAAGGGAATCCGGTGTATGGCCCAGTAGGTTCAGTCCTGGCTGCTCGCTACTCCTCCACGATCATAACAGACTACATGACTCTGGAAGAGGCTTGGACCACCCCTTTGAATCTTTACAGTTAACACAAATTACTTTTTAACTTTACCTTTTTTCCTTCATGCTCTTGTAATGTGCCCAGGGCAATAGTCATGGTCGAAGGCCTTGCTCTCCTCACCCCGGAACGCTAGAGACAACATTGGGGTTTGTATGGTAACCTGTCCGTTTTGATTGGGTACCTTTAGGCCAAAAGCCTCCTTCTTTTCTTCACTTGCACATTGTACAGTACCGCTGTGTTTACCGTTGTTCATAAAAAGTCCACAAAAGAATTGAACAACTTCTTTCAGTTTACTAGCAGATAACTTCAAACACAGGCTTTCATTGACGTTAGCCTTCCATTTTCCATTCCATTTTCAGCATGAGTATTGAGCATATTCTAATGCGGGCGCTACACGGTACGAAATATCGGGCGATATGTCCTCGGGGTCACATCGGTAGTGACACACATCTGGCATCGTCTGATATATCCTAGCGTGTGACAGCGATGAACGAGCAGAAATACTCACCTTCTCGTTCATCGTTGACAATTCGCTCACTTTCAAAAAATTGTCCGTCAGGTTGTTCATCGTTCCCGTGGCAGCACACGTTGCTCTGTGTGACACCCCGGGAACGACGAACACAGCTTACCTGCGTCCCGCTGGCAATGCGGAAGGAAGGAGGTGGGCGGGATGTTTACGTCCCGCTCATCTACGCCCCTCCGCTTCTATTGGCCGGCTGCCGTGTGACGTCACTGTGACACCGAACGTCCCTCCCCCTTCAGGAAGAGGATGTTCGCCACCCACAGCGACGTCGCCCGGGAGGTAAGTACGTGTGACGGGGGGTTAACGACTTTGTGCGCCATGGACAACTAATTGCCCGTGACGCACAAACGACGGGGCGGGTACGATCGCTCGTGCAATCGCACGATAGATCGTCCTGTGTGACGCCCGCATTAGTCCCAATCACAGAGGCCGCCACAGAATCAGGGGGTAGTTGTTGGCACTGGATCCTACTGGTAATTAGTTATATGGGTCAAGGTGTAATGGTATGACTGCTCACCTCTAGCACTGCGTTGCTACTATTCAGGGCTGCTCATACAGCCAATACCCCTCTTCCACTGTCTCTCTGCCAGGCGGCCATTTCTCTCTCTTGGTCCCCTTTATACGCTGGCCAACACTGTCTCTACACTGTTCCCACTCTTGCTGGTAGGCGTCCCCTTATCTGTTGCCTCTTGAGAGTTAACCCTGCACTCTTAAGGCCCCGTCACACGCATCAATATATCGTGCGATCGCATAAGCGAATTCACCCGCCCCCGTTGTTTGTGCATCACGGGCAATTTGTTGCCCATGGTGCATAAAATCGGTAACCCCTATCACACGTACTTACCTCCCAAACGACCTCGCTATGGATGGCGAACATCTTTTTCCTGAAGGGGGAGGGACGTTCGGCATCACAGCGTCGTCACACAGCGGCCGGCCAATAGAAGCGGAGGGGCGGAGATGAGCGGGACGTAACATCCCGCCCACCTCCTTCCTTCCGCATTGCCGGCGAGACTAAGGTAAGCTGTGTTCGTCGCTTCCGGGGTGTCACACGGAGCGATGTGTGCTACCTTGGGAACGACGAACCACCGGTGCGCAGAAGGAGGAACAACTTTATGAAAATGAACGACGTGTCAACGAGCAACGATAAGGTGAGTATTTTTGCTCGTTCACAGTCGTTCATAGCTGTTACACGCTACAATATCGCGAACGATGCCGGATGTGAGTCACGGAATCCGTGACCCCGACGACATATCGCCCGATATATCGTAGCGTGTGACGCCGCCTTTATCCTGGTTCTACATATTCCTTCTACTTCTGTCTCTCTGCTTTGTCTTTTCTCTCACAGACTAAATAGGAACGCTTTTCTATATCAGTTCCCTTATCCCATCTCACTATGAGCCGGCTTTATAGTTAACCCTTGCCAAGACTTTTTCTGTCTCTACATAAGCCTATACAAAATGGAACCCATGAACATTAGCATCTGGACAAACAATACGGAATACCAAAAATAACTATACATCATATAACGCATCACATAGCAATAAAACCAGCAATAATACACGTCTTCTTGGAGGGAAGGTGGAGGGGCACACGGCCACTCTCTAGGACTCATTTCAGAGTTCAACATCTTCATAAATCTATAATCATGCAGCTAATTTGCGGACAATATAATTATGGGTTAAGGAGAGGGCATTACCATGTCTATGGTTACAGGTTAATTTACATATACTGGGCATTGTTAGTCATAACTGTATTATTTGTTATATAACACTATTTAAAGCTGATTTTAGATAGGTTAAAAATATAATAGAAAATCCCTTTAAGGATATGCTCACAGTGAGTATCGGATGCGATATGCTAATGACTTTGTTGCAGGCATGAGCCGAGTGTCATTACTGTGATCCGGAGAAGCGGGAGAGATTAATTTCTTCATCTTCTCCATTGTCTGTCTCGCCATATATTGCACTGCACTTCGATGTCATCTGATTGAAGTCCGATGCTTCACAAGCACCCATAGACTTGTATGGGTGCAAGTGAGCCGAGATACACTGCCAATCGCAGCATGCAACAATTATTTTTTTTCATGTCGAATCGGATTTGCTCTGGACTACGTTGGATGAGTTGGGATTTTTTTTTCGTTTGCATAAAGTGGTCAATAAGGGTAATCATATTGTTTTATTTCTCTGTGTTTGTATGGTTTTTTTTTTCAGGTATCCTTTTTTGGACTATGGCGGATTCCCTGGACTATGAGCTACAAGGGTTTATCTTTTTTTATCAAATGGTAAACTAGGGAACATTTTGGGGAATGTTTATTGAAATAAATTATTTGTGTGTGTCTTTTTTTGGATTACTGGGTTAGTAATGGGGGTGTCTCATAGATGCCTTTCCATTACTAACCTCTGGGCTTCATGCCAGCTGATACTACTCAGCTAACATCAACCCCCAAATACCATTATCTCAATTGTCAACGCACCAGGGTAATCGGGAAGAAATGAGATGAAAAGACAGAATTGAAGCATCTTGTGATGCTCTACTTCTGTGGTTGCTGCGGGCTGGAATTTTTAGGCTGGGGAGAGCACAATAACCATGGACCTTCCCAACCTATTAATATAAGCCCCCAGCTATCTGCTTTACCTTGGCTGGTTATCAAAAATAGGGGGGACACCATGTCATTTATTAAAAAGATTAATTTATTTGGTTAATAGCTGTAAATTATATCTATCTATTCATATCTCTATCTGTCTGTCACACGGGCGGCACACATCCTTTTGGCATTGCTGAGCTAGTGAATAAATGGAGTGGGGGTCGCATGTCTGACCTACCGTGCCATTTTGTAATGGGTATAAAAGTGCTCTGTTCCGTCACAGGGTTCCAAGGGTCGGAAACCCACCAGTCAGTAAGTTATCACCTATCCTGCAGTTAGGTGATAACTTGTTTTAACTGGACAACCCCTTTAACTGTATTATGCCATAATTTATGCTATATTTTCATATCCTATTGGTGGATTAGGAATACAATTTTGTTTTTTGTTAAAATTTTCAATCAAAAATAAACTTTACTTAAGGATTCTCTGGAGATGTGATCATTTTTATCTATTGTCTGGATAGGTCATCAATTTCAAATAGGTGGAGGTGTGACAACTGGCACCCCCTCTCTTCATCAGTATTTTATGCCCGGAGAACCCCTATGACTATATGCACCTGAGATCCTTTGATCGTTTCTGTAATACACTGCAATACGTCTGCAGTGCAGTGTATCGATGTGACACCGACAAGTCCTAAAAGAAAAAATATTTACACCCCACCCTTACATTACCCCAGATACATTTCCAACAAAGGGGTTAAATGGCTGAAAAAGGAGCTATCTCTGATTTTGACCGATACAATGGGATATCGGCTGATGATTACAGTCTGAACCCTTGGGTTATTGGCCACAGCTCATACGTCCAAACCATCAATAAGAGATGATATTATAGTAGATCATCAAATCAACCTATTCACCCTGAGAAACTAAAGGGGGCTTTAGACGCAGCGATATTGCTAGCGATGTCGCACGTAAAAGCACCCGCCCCCGTCGTTTGTGCGTCACGGGCAAATCGCTGCACAATATCGCTGGGACCCGTCACATGGACTTACCTGCCTAGCGACGTCGCTGTGGCCGGCGAACAGCCTCTTTTCTAAGGGGACGGTTCGTGCGGCGTCACTGCGACGTCACACGGCAGGCGTCCAATAGAAGCAGAGGGGTGGAGAGCAGCCGAATGAAAGTCACGCCCACCTCGTTGCCGGCAGCCGCAGGTACGGTGTTGTTCCTCGTTTCTGGGGTGTCACACGTAGCGATGTGTGCTGCCTCAGGAATGACGAACAACCTGCGTCCAGCACCAGTAACGATATTTGAAAAAGGAACGACGTGTCAACGATCAACGATTAGGTGAGTATTTTTGATCGTTAACGGTCGCTCGTAGGTTTCACACGCAACGACATCGCTAACGATGCCGGATGTGTGTCACGAATTCCGTGACCCCGACGACATTTCGTTAGCGATATCGTTGCGTGCAATGCCCCCTTAAGTCTATAACGTCATACACTTTCTCGAATTTCACAGTATTGATAACAAATTAAGCACTTGTCTTCTGAGGGACAGCAGAACTGATCACTGCCATGACTACGGCGAGTGCCCCCCCCCGGCTGTCCAGGGCCCCGGCACTTGCCCGGGTGTGCCGGGTGCTATCGCCGACCCTGCTTCCGGTAGACCTCCAAAGTGTTTTGAATATAATTAGCTTTAAAACACACAATAGTGAGACTGCAGGAAAAGTTTCATCATCTGCATAATTGAATTTTTCCTAATTTGTTCTCTAAAACCTGCAAGTTTAAGCACGAGGTCAATTTTTTTCCTGCCACTCGGACAGTAAATCACTGCCTTCCTTCACACTCCATAATGGAACAGTGCTAATAGATTATCACATCACATTAAATCATTCATCACGGCTGCAGCTAAGTACTGTGAATAAGATAAAACAGTGTGATATGAGACAGGAGTCATGCGGATAACAACAACTAAATGTGAAATATGAGCGTCTTCCTGAAGCCGGGCACTTACGGATTTCTCAAGATGTTGCCAAATGGTAGAGCGGAAAAACATCATGTTTTTTTTTTTTGCAAATGAGTACTTAAGAAAATGGACATATTCCTATACTACCCACCTGACAGCAAAGTGACCTTTAGGGCCTGTCCACACGCTGCGTTTTTTGATACATTTTTTTGAGAAACCTGCACTAAAATCTGCATGCCTATCCTGAAGCCAGCAAAGTCTATGAGATTTCTGAAGTTCAGTGCACACATTGCTTTTTGTTTTTCCTTGCATATGTGGTGCAGATTTTGATGCATTGTTGGGTTTTGGGGTTTTTTTCCCAGCATTTTTAGCCCTTCCAGTTATTTACTTCACTAAAAAAAATGCATGGAAAAAAAAAGCACCAAAACTGCACAAAAACCACATGCATTTTTTGATGTGTTTTTGATGAGTTTTTTGAGAAATCTGCACCAAAATCTGCATGAATATTCTGAAGCCAGCAAAGTTTAAGAGATTTCTGCAGTGCTGTGCACATGTTGCTTTTTTTTTCCTTGCAAATTTGGTGCAGAAAAAAATTGCAGCATGTCAATTGTTGGGGTGTTTTTTTACAGCGTTTTTAGCCCTTCAGTTATTGACTTTACTGTACTAAAAAAAATGCATGGAAAAAAAAACACACCAAAACCACACGTATTTTTTTATACGTTTTTGATGAGTTTTTTTGAGAAATCTGCACCAAAATTTGAATGCCTATTTTGAAGCCAGCAAAGTTTAGGAGATTTCTGCAGTACTGTGTACATGTTGCTTTTTTTTCCTTGCAGATTTGGTGCAGAAACAAATTGCAGTTTGTTAATTGTTGGATCGGTTTTTTTTTATACGTAATAACACACGGAGAACGGAAAGCCCCGCCTTACCTGCATCATCCGGCGCTGTCTGTGGTGCTGAATGACAGCATCCGGCCAAAGCCAAGCCCCGCTGTCGCTGCTTCCGGCCCCCAATGTAGAAGAAGCATTGTTCACATTCACTGGGGGACGGATGCAGGGGACAGCCGCGGCAGAGACTGCAGGTATGGTGGAGGTGAGTATGTGTTTTTATTATTTTTACACTGACACGTGTCTTTCTCCGGCGCATGTCACATGGGCCCGCATCCACATTACATCCGTGTGGTACGGGTGCGGGCCGTGTGACACCCGTGCTGCCGGAGCATCACGGACATGTCTGCGTTTTTAAAAACCGGCACACGTAAGTACGGAACGGACACATGTTCCGTTCCTGAATACTTATATGTGTCCAAAACAATAACAATACATAGGACCACGTGGGCCCGTGTCTCCGGAATGTGAAAAAATAGGCACACATGTACCAGAGGCATGTGAGTGTGGCAGAGGCCTAATACACTGTGCTCACTTCTTTTCTCTATCAGTATATTTACATATATTGGCCTCATGTATAATATTCATACCCAGTGAACTTTTCTAATTATTTACACGTTACACCCACAAGCCTAAATGTATTTTATTGGGATTTTATGTGATATACCAACACAAAGTAGCAAATATTTGTGAAGTGGTGTAAAGGAAATGATGCATGGTTTTCTAAATATTTTAAAAAGACAAATCTGAAAATTGTGATGTACATTTTTATACAGCCCCCGAGTCAATACTTTGCAGGATCACCTTTGGCTGCAGTTACTGCTGCAAGTCTTTTGGGGGACGTCTCTATCAACTTTGCACATCTAGAGGTGTAAGCTTTTTCCCCATTTTTCTATGAAAAATAGCTGTAGCTCAGTGAGATTCTATAGCGATGTCTGTGAACAGCAATTCCCAAGTCTTGTCGTAGATTCTCAATGTGATTTCTGTCTGGACTGTGACAGGGCCGTTCACACACATGAATATGTTTTGTTATAACCATCCATTTTAGCTCTGGCAGGATGTTTGGGGTCATTGTCCTGCTAGAAGGTGACCCTTTGCCCCAGTCTCAAGTCTTTTGCAGGAGGTTTTCCTCCAGGATTGCCCTGTATTTAGCTCTATCCACTTTGCCATTAACTTTGACCGGCTACCCTGACCCTACTGAAGAAAAGCCTCCCCACAGCAGGATGCTGCCACCACCATGTGTGATATTGGGGATGGTGTTTTCACTGTGATGTGCAATTAGTTTTACTGCAAATATAGCATGTTGCATTTGTGATGCCCTGGGCAAGCCAGGGGTCACAGGTCATAACACCACCACACCCTACACCCCAGTTAGGAACACCAAGGCTAACCAAAAATCCTTGTTGCCTTCCTCCAGGAGCTGGTGTTCAGACCAGGGGGTGGGCCAGGTGGTTGGCTCCGCCCACCGAGGAGTTCACTGCCCTGGAGGCGGGAAGACCAGGCAGTTGAGTTTAGGGAGAGGAAGACTCAAGATAGAGTTTGGAGTTTGAACAGTTCAGTTAGGGAAGTGAAGGAGTAAACAGTGAAGTGGAAGGAGAAGGAAGGGAAGTGGTAAAGGAGGACAGTAAGAGTGGCGACAGAAAGTGACGGTTAAGTAAAGCCTGAAGTTGGTCCGGGTGTGTGCCTCGGACAGTGACAGCAAGGTCAGCAGACGGCGGTGATAGTCTGCCGGGGGACTGCTCGGAGGTTGCTGGAAGGACCGCGGACGGGTGGTGACCCGGCGGTCTGGAGCAGTATACGAAGAACAGTCAGCACCAGGGCAGGGGCCTTTCGGATCCCGGCAAGGCTAGGAGTCGCCATAATTTGCCAAATCCGTCAGTGAAGGGGACGACTGTCTCGCAACAACCAAGTCCCGATTGAAGGCAACAGTCCAACTGTAGAAGAGAGACACCGCCACCGCCAGGGCACCAGTTTCTCAGGGCCAGCGCCTGCGGGCAAAGTAGGGCTCCTCCGGCCCATATCCAAGCCGGGGAGCGGGTTACCGGTGGGAACCCATCGCAACCATCATCATCTTAGGTGCAGGAAAAGGGACCGTCACCGTCAACTACTGGGGAAAAGCAAGTGCAGCCGTCCGTGGGAACCGTCTTTCCAGCCATGTGTTTTACCGAGAACTGTTTCATCGTCTCAGGCTGAGTGAGTACCACAGTGCCGCAAGGCAGAGCGCTGCCCCCGCGTCCTTGCGCCCACCAAGCCCTGCATCTCCCACCTCATCACTGGGCCCCGGGACAACCAACCCCCTACCCACGGAGGGGAGGACTAACATCTAGCTGCTCCATACCATCACTCCCGGGATCCCCATACAGAGCAGCGGTGGTGTCAACAAATCACCACAACCGTGGGTGGCCTCATGGACAATAAACTATCCCAAATCCCAAAACCCCCTTTTCACTCACGAGCGAGGAGCGCCGCTAGAGTCCCCGGGATCCGGCCCATCGATCGAGCCACCGAGCAGCAGCAGGCCGCAGCAGCCGCGGCAGCCCGACCCGAGCAGAGGGAGAGCGCGGCGTCCCCTCCTCCGCTCGCGACACATTTAGCACAAAACGTTCTCCTTGGAACTCATCTGGCCAGAGCATCGTCTTCTTCATGCTCGCTGTGTTCCCTACATGACTTTTTGCAAACTGTAAACAGGACTTCTTTTGACCTGCTTTCAAAAATGGCATTCTTCTTGCCACTTTTAAAAAAGGCCAGATTTGTAGAGTCTTAGACTAATATTCATCCTGGGGGCAGATTCTCTCACTTGAGCTGTGGATAACTGCAGCTCCTGCAGAGTGACCATGGGCCTCTTGTCTTTTCACTAATTAGTGCCCTCCTTGGTTGGAATGTCAGTTTAGGTGGATGGCCATGTCTTGGTAGATTTGCCGTTGTGCCATACTCCTTCCATTTTTGGATAATGGATTGATCAGTTCTCCATGAGATGTCCAGAGCATGAGCTATTTCTTTTTATAACCTAACCCTGCTTTACCGTTCTCCACAACTTTATCTCTGACCTGTCTGGTGTGTTCCTTGGCTATCATGATACTTTTTGATCCCTAATGTTCCCAAACATCTGAGGCCTTCACAGAACAGCTGTCATTATACTGAGCATAAATTACACACAGGTGGACTTAATTTACTAATTATGTGACTTCTGGAGGCAATTGGTTACCTTACACTTCACAAATATGTGTACCTTTGTGTTAATATATCACATAAAATACCAATAAAATACATTTACATTTGTGAATGTAACATGAAAAGAGGTGGAAAAATTCACGGGGTATGAATCCCTTTTCAAGGCACTGTATCACATTTATACTTTAGAAAAAGCCCATTGATACCTATAAAAACTGACCAGGCAACCAAAGAGATTACATGCATTGGCTACAATGTTAATAAATAAGGCATTATAGTTCATTGTGGAATTTACAGTAGGTGCCAAAAAGTAAGAAAAGTGTAAAAAGTGATATTGATCATTAAAATGGACCTTAGTTTGTTTTTTAGCCCCCTCTAAACAAAGGTCATTGGCTAACCCTCATCAGGAGGACCTGTGTGACATTTGTACCTGCCAGTATCTCCCAGAACGCAAAGACTAGTTTTGGATCTTCAAAAAGGAAATATGGCCTACAGAAGGTTGAAGACGTTAAGGTCCCTTCACTTATCCAGTCCTAATGATAACTACAAGTGAAAAAAAGAATAAAAATTGGAAGTTGATCAGAGACACAACACTAGTTCTGGGGCTGCTACATATAAATTGTGACACTGTAACAAGGCACGGGGCGGTAGCTGAGGGCGAGGTACTTGTCTCTGTTTGGAATTCTCCTCATCTCACATTCTCTGTTCCATTCTGGCTCATTATCTCTGCATTATAAACTCGCAGCCATACTGCTAGGCATCTTGTTCCAGAACTCGTCTTCAGTTGATCACTTTGCTCTTCGATCTACAATCTCTCTTTATTCAGGATCATGCTATCCACTGTCCCGGTCTCCTCTCACAACAGGCTCACCCACGTCATGTGGCTCTGCTCACTAGTAAGACCTTAGGTCTGCTTCTTCTGCACGCTGGGCCCTATCTGACCCATTACTGTGATGAACAACAGGTGGTGAAATATGAAATATCGAAAAAAAAACACACCTGATATATACAAAGTACCATTATTAGAAAATCATAAAACAAGGGAAGTGTGGAACATTCCCTTGGACACACAGAATACAATAATATAGATCTCAAAACTGATAATATAAAGACAAGTTAGACAGCTATACCCTAGTAGACTCACCCCTACCTGACAACGGGGCTGTCTCGGGGTATGTACAGATGTACAGGGGCTCCTAGGCTGACCCCAAGGATGGTGCCCTTGCACTGTCCCTTTTGTTGAAGGTAGGCTCTATGGTAGTCAGGTTCGAGCACCCAGTGTGGCCCTGTCTTCTGACCAAGCCCTGATAATACTTCTCCCCACCCAGGGAGTGGGCCACAATCTCAGTAACCAAAACCCCACAATAGGCACAGACAAGGGTAAACGAAAACTCGCCCACACTGCATTTAGACACGTATGTGAACTGGGGAGTAAAGCAAAAGGGTAGGGCATTAACGCACAACTGGAAGACTCACACACCACGCAAAACCGCAACTTTTAGATCACCATATAACAGGATAACGACCGGAACCAGGAAGCAAAGCTATATCCGGCACTCAACCCCATTATCCATATTCTTATAAAGGGTGAAGTCAACTGGTGATCAGCAACCCGAGCTCCCAGCAGATGATCACAAGCCAGCAGGAATTAACTTCTGCTGTACTGGAGAGAAGTGAAGCCAGAACCAAGGGTTGTTACATTGTATATATCAGGTGGTTTTTTTTTCGATGATTCATGCTCTATCTGGCCTCTTGAAAGGAAACCGTCTCTGTCCCTTCGCTTTAGCCCCTCCCACTCTCGACTAGTCCCAAACATTAACTCTAACTCTCCATGCTGTCAACAAAACACCATCTATCACTAATAACTCATGTTACAATATACATTGTACATTGGGGTCTTCAATGGGAAAGTGTGGCAATATGTTCTTACAAATCTAGAAAACTTGGTAGATATTTGGCATGTGCTATCACATTTATACATTGCGCTTCCCAGCTTTGCAGAACATTTTGTTACAGTCTCATATTATCTGCAATTTGCTTCATGACATTTTGACGAGCACAATAATGCGGAACATGTAATTCCCTTTGTCAGGGAACTGTATTGTGTACACAGAGGACAGGGGAGGTGTGACTGTCCCTAAATTTCATGCGAGCTTAAAGCTTTCAAGGTTTGTCTCATAAATTGTTATTAAATGTAGATTTTGGCACCTGATATTTATTGAGTCCAGCAGGAGTTACACTCACAAAGCCCCATTTGGTTGCATCATGTACTGTCTTGTCCTCAAAAATAATAATTATTGTGTGGCGCCCCTGACCTGGTCAGGCACCACTGAGTACTGCACCCATGCTGGGGACAGTACAATACAGGTAATCCAGAAGGCTGACCGAGGTGTGACTACACAGGCGCATAGTGATCAGGTCTCACACATGTACCTATGAGAGGACCCCTGGGGATCCCAGGAGGGGGAAAAGCCTTCACCTCCACTGGAATAGTGGAGGGGGCCAAAAGCCTCCATCTCCTCTCAAGGGGTGTGGTAAGAGAGCCTGGTTGCTAGGTGGCGTAGGCAAGAACAGGAGAGGAGGGGCAGTGAGCCGGTTCAGAGCAGAGTCCAGGGAGCTCCGAGAGGAGCAGACCCCTACCCCTGGGGCCGTTGCAGTCTGACAGCGTCCGCGCAGTGGCTACCGACGGGGGAGAACGGTCACCTAGGAGTGCTACCCGAAACCTATCTCCAGCTAAAGAGAGAGCACGGAGTGGGAAGTAAGGAGACTGCTAGGGAGAACCAGGCCCAAACGGGCGGCAGATCCCGGAGCGGGGATAGATCCACCTTTCCCTGCTAAACCTGCCGGTGTGGGGCCCTCAAAGCCCACACCACAACACCCAAAAGCCGCAGCCACGTAGCCACAGTTAGGGCCCATAGTTCACAGGAGGCAAGCAGCTGGAGTGATCTGGCCCAGGCAACAAGCAAACGGCAAACGAAGGGGAGAGAGGCTTCAGCAACTTCCCTGGGTGACCCCCATAGGGACTAAAAGTCGGGGTTACCCCAAACCACCAAGGGCTAAGGAAGGCGAGTTGGTAGTCACCATCAGAAGTCAGCCTGAAGGATACCTGGTTCCCGCCTGGTTCATCCCAGCTACGCCCGGGTTACTCACCCTGCCACCTGAAGTGAGTAAAACCCCTGAAAGACATCCTGCGTGTGTGGAGTTATTCTGCGCCTTGTGGTACTACGCACCTACACAGGGCCCTGGGGCTTGCCTCACTCTCAGGAGGCTATTCCAACTAACTGCACTCACCATCAGCCCCAGGCGTCCCTCAACCTGCAGTGGCGGTCCCCACTGACCGCAATACTGAGAGTGGCGTCACGACAAATAGAAGATTCCCTACCTGTGACGAGATCCAGCCGAGTGGAGTCCCTGAAGGTAATGCACCGACACTACACCTGTGGGGCTTCACAATTGCAACCAATTGTTTGAGAATACAGCCAGGCCCCCTTTTTGTTAGGCCTTGCTATCAGAGCTTCTGTCCTTACGTAGCGCGCAGTGGGGGTACGGCTTGGCAGCCCGCCTGATCTAATAGTATGGGCGTCACCTAATAGGCTGCGGGTTTGTGACTGTGCGTCTGCTAGTGTGAACAGTGCTCTATGCAAGCCACCAGTGTGCAGTTTTACCATCCAGCCATCACCTCCTCCATATTTAGAAGTGAGTGTGAATGGCTCCACCTGCACCTGTGTTGGCTCCACCTGCACCTGTGTTGCCTCCACCTAGTGGGGGTTTAGCTGTATCCTGCTGGAGTAGTAGTAGTCTTTTGGCCTGAGCAATATACAGCTGCAATTCCATCTTGCTGTAAGTAATGATATTTTCTTTTTTGCTTTTTTATATTATCAATTGTTTGAGAAGGACTAAACAGGGCATGCGAAGGGCAGTCACTGCAGTGTGGGGGTGCCACATTGAGATTTAGGGTTACAATGTCCAGAGTCAGGAAGAGATAGAAATATGGGTGCTTGGATAGGGACCGCTCTTTATTGGGACTTATTCGGTCCTGTATATTTTAGGTGTATTTAGTGATGACACTCCAGAAATGTTAGTTGCTGTCACGATTCCTCTGTGCAGAGCATCTTGCACCCAGGTGATGCTCTGCCGCGCCTTCCTGAATTATGCAACCAGCAGTGACATTATTCCTCTGTGCTGAGCATCTTGCACACAGGTGATGCTCTGCTGCACCTTCCTGAACTACAGAGCCGGCAGTGACATAGTTCCTTTGTGCAGAGCATCTTGCATTTGGAGATGCTCTGCTGTGTTTCTTTGAGCACTGAGTTGTCAGGTTGTTTGACAGCACAGGATTCCATGCTGTTTCTGGAAGGTGCTTTTACTCAGGTGTTCCAACTTCCTGGTAATTGCTCTGTTTCATTACTGAGCATGCTTTCCCAGAACCTCGCCAGTCGTACTCTGTGGTTCTGCAGTTGTTCTCTTGGCTTGTGTTTGCATTCTGATCTAAGTTTCTTGACCCCAGACCGTTGTTTGACTCCATTCTGCCCGCTCCCTGCTCTTGTTGTTACCTCCTGGCTTCTGACCTCGGACCGTTACCTGACCACGTCTCGGTCTGCTCCCTGAATCTATACGTACTCTCCTGAAATTCTGACTCTCGGCCTGTAACTTGACTGTGTTTCTGCTTACTCCCTTTGTCCTGTTGTGTCCTCCTGTTTCCTGACCCCGACTTCTCTGACTACCCTTCCATCTGTACGATCTGTAAGTAGTGACTATCATCACAGTTGCATTTACGACTGTTGAAGTTTTACGTAAGCAGTGGAGGGATTCCCACAGCCTGTTGGTATTACAGTAGGTTTGTTTTTTTACCTGACTTCTTTTTGTATAGTTTGAATTAGTGTCACAATAACTATGAGGATAGCAGGAAACTGTGATTCCTAAGCCAACCCTCTGGCTAGGGGGCCCTATGATATCCCTAGTCTCAAGGATACCCCTAAGGGTGGGGATGCCTGAGTCTCCTTCCTGCTCCTGAGCAGCCCTGATCTGATACCTCCTCCCCCAGGGGAGACTGGGACAGGAGTGAGATTAAACCCACAAAAATAGACAGACAGGGGAAACCAAAACGCTGTCACATAACATGTGCTCACAGAGATATAAGACAAAAAAAAGATAAGGACGAAAACAAGAGCAGGGAAGAAATAACAAGATGATCAAAATAACGGGAAAACTCCACAACCACTCCTGGCAAAAAGCAACACTTCAGATAGTCTGGGACACCAAAACACACAGACCAACACAGTATAACCCATAGCTTGCATGGGTAGAAGAAGTCATCCCGCTTAAATATGAGCGGAGCAGATGTGATTGGCTTTCTCACAACATGTGATCAAATGAGCCTAACAAGCAGGCTAGCAGAGGTTAACACTTGCACACATGAAGGTCGACACTTGAGTTTGCCTGTGTTGATCAGAGACACCAGAAAAACCATTGGGTAGAGTGACAGATTGTGCAATGTGAACAGAGCCTGACGCCACCTTGACATTTGGCAAAGTTCGTGCTACACACAGTTTCTCTCTAGTGTATGGTTGGACTCAATTGTCAAAAACTGTCATGAAAATAGTAGTTTTTTTTAGCAAGATTACTTTAATAGCCATTCTAAGGGTAGTCAAGCACTAATGGCGGGACAACAAAATATTAGCCTGTAAAACTATCTACATTATCTATCTGCCGTTATCCCCATGATAGCAATGCCTGCATTAGTCCTGTACTGTGACATTAATATATGAATTATTCCCATTTTGTGACACCATTGTGTACATTAATTATGTTCTCTGGCATCACTGTGTAGTAGACGTCTGCCCCTCTGTGTCCATGTACTCTATTTTTTAGATTGTTGAGTATTGTAAGATGTATATGTTTCTACCAATGGCTGCCATCTAGTGGCAAGTTGATTTTAGATTAGATGTTAGATAAAATAGGGTTAAGGTAGTGGAAGGGAGGAGTGGCAGATGGCGGGAAAGAGAACAGGAGAGAAGGCTCGAGAGAGGACCAATAGAGAATAGGGTTCAGGTGTGAGAAGACGTGGTCTCGGTGCTAGGACCAGTCAAGAAACCCTGAGGTAACCTCAAGAGGTCCAGAGCCTATGGCTCACCCCGATGGGGTTAGAGAGTCGTCCAGCTAGAGAGCCATCGGGGCCCAGATTCGGACAAAGGTGATCGGAGTTAGGGGGAAGGAGACACAGACCCTGTAGCTTGAGGATGAGATCCAAGATAGCGGCGGGAACAGGTCATGGAGCAGTACAACAAATTGAGAGGAAGAAAGGAAAGGAAGGCCATGTCTGTCATAACGGTGTGAAGAATAAAAGTGAACTAGTCTGGTTAGCGAAGTGACTTCTGGGGTTGCATGAGTTACTGAATATTCATGATGGTGACTGCTAGCAGGGTGATGGACACCAGCCTGGAGAAACTAGTACAAGTCATGCACCCCACCTGAAGTCTCATCCACACACAGAATCTCGTTGATGAAGGAGTGCAATGCACGTGCGGCACGGGGCTGGCAGCTTCCTTCAAGTGCTGGTGCGAGCAAGGTCATTTTCCACACAACCTGACAAAGAAAGCTGCCTAAGAATAAAGACTACTGGCTGTGGAAACAAAGATGGCAGGACACGGCCTGGGACAGAAAATGAGCTCCACCATCATGGGTGGTACAGTGGAAAAAGAGCACAACCTGGACCCAGTGTGCTCGAAGACTGGGGATTAAGAAACGCCCAGTGTAAAGTGATGTCCGCCTCCGGTGGATGTACTGAAGAGAGAGAACCCGTCCTTCCCAGGAAGCTAATGAGCAACAGGCAGCGAATTTGAAGAAATGGGCGGAGGAGTTGGAAGAGTCCCCACTTTGGAGGGTGCAGCCCGGAGGATGGACACTCCCCCAACAGTACCGGCCAACGCTATTGCCACAGCATATACAGAGGGAGACTAATCTCCAAGCACGGCGAGAGACGGGACCAATCTGCACAATGGCTGAGGCAGGTGGATGGACTGGTGGACAACCTGGCGGGTCACAGTCTTCCGGTGGCTGAGTGCCGGTAGGCCAGGAATGAATGAAGTATGGACCCGGATTAGTTGCCAATGGGGAGGTAACAGAGATTAGGCATTACTGGAGAGGTGGCCTATTTCTACTTGCTGCACGGCTTTGGGTACATTCTGGAGACCAGGACCCAGGACTGGAAATTCGTGGAGCAAGGCATGGTGGAACAAGGACACCTCCTGTGGCTGGCTAGCCCTTTTTCGGATTGTCTCTACATGGTCTTCTTGAAGTTGGAGAGCCCCTGGGGGTTGTATGCGGCTGCCGTGATGTGGGAGCATTCACCTTTGAGTTCGGCTTCCATATCACCGCTGCACCAGGAGTGTGGCCAAGAACATTGTAAGAAGGGTCGACAGTGAAAATGTTGACTCTGAACTGCCCCTAGTTGTACTCGTTGTACTTAAGGACACAGAATTCTTCTGCATTCTGTGGTGGTGGTGGTATTGGGGTGTGATGGGTCAGGAGATCTGGTCCCATGAAGCTGACCCCAAGCGGCCAAAGTTTTTGTTTGTTTTCTCCTCTTCCAGTTTTTATGCATGTGTTGCACCTCTGCAATGTGGAACTCAGAGAGGTAAGAAAGCTGCCCGCCCTCCACTATGACCCTTGCCCCATGGATACTGCCCTTGCCTCATGGACTCTGCCTTTACCCCATGGATGCTGCCCTTTCCCCATGGACCTTGCTTCATGGACTTTATCACCACCTGGAGCGCTTGAGTTATGTTGTACAACCATGGATTCGTATGCGTAGAGAGGGGAGGAAGAGGAAGAAAATGATGGACCCTGGAGGGAGGGTTCAGGACTGCTGAGCATCCTGGCAAGGACGGGCAGGTCTGTGAACGGTGACGTCGACGACAGAGAAGGACTGTTACTTATGGGCAACTGCTTGTTTCAAAGGTGTGCCCTCATCCAGTAACCAAATAAATGAAGTGAACTCTGGCCACCCGCAATAATACATGTGGACTTTTAGCATAACACTTCATTTACTGTTTTAGATATGTATATATTAAAGGTTATAGTTGGGGGTGGCCATATTTAAGTGGGGAGGTGTTGAGTAGGTGGACTGCGCACCACTGTGTTCATTTACTCTGTTTTATAGATTATTGAGTATTGTAAAATGTATATGTTTTCATCAACAGCTGCCATCTAGTGTCAAGTTAGATTGATTGTTAGATAAGATAGGGTTAAGGTAGTGGAAGGTATGAGTGGCAGATGGCGGGAAAGAGAACAGGAGGGAAGGCTTGAGAGGGGACCAGTAGAGAAAAGGGTTCAAGTGTAAGAAGACTTGGTCTCGGTGCTAGGGCCAGTCAGGGAACCCTGAGGTAACCTCGAGAGGTCCGGAGCCTATGGCTGTCCCCGACAAGCTTAGTGAGTCGTCCAGCTAGAGAGCCGTCAATGAACGTAAGACGAAGGTGAACAGAGTTAGGGGTAAGGAGACACAGACCATGGAGCTTGAGGACGAGATCCAAGATACAAGGGGGAACAGGTCGAGGAGCAGTAGTACCCCACATGGAGAGGAAGGATGGAAAGGAAGGCCATGTCTGTCATAACATGGACATGAAAATGTTCATTATTCTCTAGCATGTAATTTGTTCTCTGATGTGACATGACATCACTGTGTACATTATTTCCATCCTATGACATCACTGTGTGCACTAGCATTCTGCACTGACATTACTCTGCAGTAGTCCTCTGAAGGGGCGTCACTATTTGCATTGGTTCTCTGGAGTGACATCACTGTGTGCTGTAGTACTGTAAAGTGATATGACTGCTTAATTTCTCTGCAGTGACATCACTGTGAAGTTCTCTATGTAGTGACACACTGTGTGCATTATTTCTATTTGTGCCTTTTCTCATTGCACTGATATAACTGTATGCATTTTTTATTTCATCATTTTCTCTTTGCACTGACATCACTTTCTGCATTTTTTATTTGTGAATTTTGATATCACTGTTTGCATTTTTTATATGTGCATTTTCTTTTTTGCATTGACATCATTGTGTGCATTATTTCTATTTGTGCATTCTCTTTGCACTGACATCACTGTGTGCATTATTTCTATTTGTGCATTTACCCTTTGCATTGATATCAGCTTGCATTTTTTATATGTGCATTTTCTTTTTTGCATTGACATCATTGTGTGCATTATTTCTATTTGTGCATTTTTTCTTTGCACTCACATCACTGTGTGCATTTTTCTATTTGTGCCTTTTCTCATTGCACTGACATCACTGTGTGCATTATTTCTATATGTGCCTTTTCTCATTGCACTGACATCCCTGTGTGCATTTTTTATTTGTGCATTTACCCTTTGCATTGATATCAGTTTGCATTTTTTATATGTGCATTTTCTCTTTGCACTGACATCACTTTGTGCATTATTTCTATTTGTGCATTTTTTCTTTGCACTGACATCATTGTGTGCATTATTTTTATTTGTGCGTTTTCTCTTTGCATGACATCACTGTGTGCAGTTTTTATTTGTGCATTTTCTCTTTGCATTGATATCACTGTCTGCAGTTTTTATTCGAGCATTTTCTCTTTGCACTTACATCACTATGTGCATTATTTCTATTTGTGCGTTTTCTCTTTGCACTGACATCACTGTGTGCATTATTTCTATTTGTGCATTTACCCTTTGCATTGATATCAGTTTGCATTTTTATATGTGCATTTTCTCTTTGCACTGATATCACTATGTGAATTATTTCTATTTGTGCATGTTCTCTTTTCACTGATATCATTGTGTGCATTATTTCTATTTGTGCATTTTCTCTTTGCACTGACATCACTGTGTGCATTATTTTTAACTGTGTATATATGATCCCCATAAGCAGCAACACTTCCTGTGACTAACCATCCTCTTTTTGTATAAGATCAGCACAAAATGGGTCCATAATTCGACCGTGAGTATTAGCCCTAATGGCGGATCAGTACCAAGGAACAAGAAAACATCTTTCGCATTTTGCAGTATTTAGGGGTCACTGAGGTTATTTTAGTGCAGGGAGACCTGTCTAGACAGTGCAGCGTATGACCCGATTAGACACACGTTTTCCGCAGACCGGAGCATCCTGAGCATTATTTTACGGCTATTTGTGAACGTGTAATGTCTGCAGTTATTTATATGACGATGTTCCCTTTTTAATGGACGCTCAACAAGATGACATTGAATGTGGATGGGAAATTTTCACTTGTAATTTCTTCGTGAAATATGGAAGAGAAGAGACGAGGAGAGACGTATTGTTTACGAGCATCAAGGGAAAAGCAATATTTTGTTTTGGAGGAAAACAAAAAGGAAAGAGTGAGCGACAAGATGTGAAGGTTAGGTAATTTCACGAGACAGTAAATTAACCAGAAGCTTAGAGGACGATTATCGCTCCTAATATGAGTGTGCGCACATCTGCAAATGTCACACAAACCCTCGGAAAATACAACTCTGCACTCAGCCATAGATAGAGATGGACTGTTGGTTCCATTCAGTTCCTCCTGGATACTTTCTTACTGCAAAAGGAGAACTAGGAATGTAGGAAGGATACAAGTACTTTTGGCAAATCAGGGGGTCCCAACGCTGGAACCCACATGTACCAGTCTAAAAATCATCGCCTATTCCATAGATATTGATGGACTGGTGGTTCCATTCAGTTCCTCCTGGATATTTTCTTACTGCAAAATGAGAATTAGGAGTGAATGAAGAATAAAAACAATTTTGGCAAATCAGTGGGGTCCCAACGCTGGAACCCACATGTACCAGTCTAAAAATTATCACCTATTCCATAGATATTGATGGACTGGTGGTTCCATTCAGTTCCTCCTGGATACTTTCTTACGGCAAAGGGAGAATTAGGAGTGCAGGAAGGATACAAGCAAATTTGGCAAATCAGTGGGGTCCCAACACTGGAACCCACACACACCAGTCTAAAAATTATCACCTATTCCATAGATATAGATGGACTGGTGGTTCCATTCAGTTCTTCCTGGATACTTTCATATGGCAAAGGGAGAATTAGTGGTGAAGGAGGGATACAAGAAATTTTGGCAAATCAGTGAGGTCCCAACGCTGAAATTCACACATACACACTAGTCTAAAAATTATCACCTATTCCATAGATATACTGTAGATGGACTGGTGTTTCCATGCAGTTCCTCCTGGATACTTTATTAAGGCAAAAGGAGACCTAGGAGTGAAGGAGGGATGCAAGCAATTTTGCCAAATCAGTGGGGTTCCAACGCTGGAACCCACACACACCAGTCTAAAAATGATCACTTATTCCATAGATATAGATGGACTGGTGTTTCCATGCAGTTCCTCTTGGATACTTTCTTAAGGCAAAAGGAGAACTAGGATTCAAGCAGGGATACAAGCAATTTTGCCAAATCAGTGGGGTTCCAAAACTGGAACCCTCACACACCAGTCTAAAAATTATCCCGTATTCCATGAATACGTGATAATTTATGTCAACTTGATTATTCATTTAAAGTCAGTTTTCTCATGAGCCAGGTTTGGATTTTTTAACTCCAAGGTGAAGCGCAGCTGTCGTGCTGTGTTCAGTGTTGCACTCGCTGGGTGTCATGGTGGCGTTGAACTCTGTTCACACTGCAGAGTCCAACAGGCAGCCTGAGATTCCTTAGTTACACAGCCTGCCATGGGCGTCGCCTGAGTCTGGCAGTGCTGCACTCCAGTTCAGCAGTTAATTCCTGCTGGGAGCTCAGACTGCTGATTACCATCCCCTTTATATGGTTCTGGATTCTGGGGCTGAGTGCCGGATATAGCTTCTGCTTCCTTGTTTCCTGTGGGTTTCCTGTTCTATGGTGATCTACAAGTTGCGGTTTTGCGTGGTGTGTGAGTCCTCCAGTTGTGCATTTATTTCATTATTTTCTACCCCTTTTTTTTAAGTTAATCTCCAGTTCTCATACTGTCCCTCCGTTGTGTTTGAGTGCAGAGTGCGCAAGTTTTCATTTACCCTTGTTTGTGCCTATTTGTGAGGTTTTGGTTACTAGTTTTCTGGCCCGCTCTCAGGGTGGGGGGAGTAGAATCAGGGCTCGGACAGGAGACAGGACTATGCTGGGGGCTTAAACCTGGCTACCATGGAGCCTACCTTTGAGATAAGGGACAGCTTTTTTTTTTTTAAACTTTGAATTTTTATTGAGATTTTCAATTTACGTTTTTCATACATAAAATAAAACATAAAATTCACAATTCTTATCGAACCTAGACAAACAATGACAGGACAGGTGAGGAGGGTTAGGAGGGGAGAGGAGAAATAGGAGGGAAGAGGGAAGGGTTTCAAGAGTCCATGCTCCTTCCATAGGCCTCAGTCTCACAGATCCTCCTGTCCCGCAAAGTAGTCCCATGGTGCCCACACGGCCTGGAAGCGGTCAACTGTGTCATGCAATAGTGCCGTGAGATGTTCCATGCGTCTAACGTCCAGTAATCTATACTTGAGGCTCTGGAGTGAGGGTGTCCCTGGCTGCCTCCAATTCTTTGCAATTAAGCATCTGGCCGCCGTAAGGATGTGGGACAAAAGCTTAGAGGCCGTTTTTCCCAATCCCCCATTCCCAAGACCCAGAACATAGATCAGGGGATCAAGATCAACCTCTATATATAGTACTTTATGGATCAACCCTCTAACCCGCTCCCAGAAGGGGACTATCCCTGGACAGGACCAGAATATGTGCAGAATGGTGCCCCTGCCTCCCCCGCATCTCCAGCAACAAGCCGGTATGGAGGGGTCTATGCCATGAAGGAAATCTGGAGTGTGGTACCAAAATAGCAAAATTTTATAGATATTTTCCTTATATAGTGTGCATATTGACGTCTTGGCGGCGTTTCCCCAGATTGCTGCCCATTCCCGAGGAAGTATCCGCCTTCCCAATAGAGACTCCCATTTCCGCATGTATGGAAAAGACCCCTCGGGCCCCTCCCGTGAATCAGAAAGCAAAATGTAAATTTCCGAAATCAGCCCCTTAGTATCAGTGCCCCTTCTGCAAATTTTCTCAAAATCTGTGGGAATCGAGGCCCCTGCCCTGCCAAACAAGGAGCCAGCCAAGTCTCTGATCTGCAGATATTGGAAAAACTCTCGATTAGAGAGAGAGAATATATCTCTAAGGTACTCAAAGGAATGGATCTGCATTGTACTTCCATCTATAATGTCTGCAAATCTGAATAGACCTGCCTTGAGCCAGGGGTGCACCATGTCCGACTCCAGACTGCTTGGGAGCAAGGGTTGGTATATGAAGGACACCAGAGGGGAGCAGGGGGATGCCAAAGGAAATCTTCTAATGCAAAATGCCCAGAGGTCCCTAGTGAACTGCATCGGTCCAAGAAGAGGGGGGGGCGAATCACACCGGGCCGGGGGCCACAGGAGCGCGTTTGGATGTATAGGCGCCAGCCAAAGTTTTTCAATCTCAGTCCACCTGTTGTATGCCCAAAGGGACACCCAACAGGGGATCCTCCTAAGATGGGCCGCCCAATAGTATTTTAGGATGTCCGGGACAGAAAGCCCCCCCCTGTTTCTCCGAGCCATCAACACCTCCCTGGCCACCCTATGACGTTTGTTACACCAAATAAATCTAAGGATAGCCGCCTGAAGGGACTTCAGCTCCTTTATTGGTACCTTAACTGGGAGGGTTTCAAAGAAATATAATAATTTTGGGAGCAAGCTCATTTTAACCGCCGCAATGCGCCCCATCCACGAAAGAGGGAGGGGCAACCACTTGCTCAAAAGAGTTCTCAGCTCTCGGAAAAGGGGGGGGAAGTTAAGGTTATAGAGGGAATCATAAGTAGATGTGAGGTTAACCCCCAGGTACTTGACCGCATCTGTCTTCCAACGAAACTTAAAATTCAAACGCAGGTAATCCAGGGCCACCGGGTCGAGATTCAAGGGCATTGCCTCCGTTTTGCTAGAGTTGATCTTATACCCCGAAAGGCTCCCGTACCTACCCAAGGTGCACATTAAAATTGGAAGGGACACATGGATGTTAGTAAGTGTAATGAGCACATCATCGGCAAAAAGTGAGATTTTAAACGGTTTATTCCTGACCAGGACCCCCGAGATGTCTGGGTTGCTCCTGACCGAGGCCGCGAGGGGCTCTATGCATAGCGCAAAAAGGAGGGGGGACAGGGGGCACCCCTGCCTGGTGCCATTGGAGATGAGAAAAGGCTTAGAGATGTGGAGGGGGAGTTTGATAGAGGCCGTAGGAGCGCTATACAGGGACTTCAAGGCCCGCATAAAGCCACCCGAGATCCCAAAGACCTCCATTGTCTTGAAGAGAAAAGGCCACGCAAGGCGGTCAAAAGCCTTCTCTGCATCTAGACTCAACACCAATGCCTGTTGCTTCGTCCGATTTGCTACATCCACCAGGTCTATGACCTTCCTGGTGTTGTCCCCCCCCTGACGGCAAGGGACAAAACCCACCTGGTCTTTATACACGAGTTGGGGCAACCATCGATTAAGCCTGGCCGCCAAGAGCTTGGTGAACATCTTCAAATCGGAGTTCAAAAGGGCTATTGGTCTATAATTAGCACAGTCCAATGGGTCCCTGGGTGGCTTGGGCAGGAGGATTAAATGGGAGTGTAGCATGGATGGAGGGATAGGGTCACCCTGAAGGAAAGAGTTAAACAAGGCGGCCATGTGTGGGAGGAGCTCCGCCGCAAACACCTTGTAATAAAAATAAGTAAAGCCGTCCGGGCCCGGTGACTTCCCGCCAAGCAGGGCTTCCAGAACTTGCTCCAGTTCCTCTGTAGTAATCTCTTCATTCAAAGCCGCGGCTGCTCCGCAAGGCAGTGAAGGGAGCTCAAGGGCCGAAAAATAGTCCCCAAGTGCCCCAGCCCCGCGCGAAGCCATGCCCGGGGGAACCGGAAGGTTATAAAGCTTGTTGTAGTAATTGAAAAAAATGTCAGCTATTGAAGCGGGGTGATAGTGGATAGTGCCCTTTTCGTCGCGCAGAGCCTGAGGGCATGAGGATGTAGCGCGCTCCTTAAGCTGCCTGGCGAGTAAGGCATGAGCCTTATTACTCCTTTCATAGTATCTTTGTTTGGAAAAGGTTAGCAATTTTTCTGCTCTGCCAATTGCCAAGTCTCTCAACTTTTCCCTAAGGCTGATGACTCTCCTAAGAATAGTCAGTGATGGGGCAGCCGCCAGTCTCCCCTCCTGTAGCTTAAGATGGGCCGTTATAGAGTCCCGCTGGCTTGTGGCATTCTTTTTAGCCCTGGCGCCCTCTCTAATGCATAGTCCCCTCATCACTGCCTTGTGAGCTTCCCAGAGTGTTGCCGGCGACGTGACCGTGCCCGTGTTCAACTGAAAGAATTCGACCAGTTGCTTATTTAAAAAGGCCCTAGTGTCGGGATTTTTGATCAGAGATTCATTAAGGCGCCAATGCTGAGGCCTAGGTCGAGGACCATCTTTCTTGAAGTCCATTATGAGTGGGGAATGGTCTGACCACGTAATGGATCCCATTTCCACCCTCTCAAGACGCCCCAGCAGCTGTGAGTCAATGAAAAAATAGTCTATTCTGGTGTGCGTCTGATGCGGATGCGAGTAGAAGGAAAAGGCCTTCTCTCCCGGGTGGTCCACCCTCCAAGCGTCGTATAAAGCCCCTGATCTAATGAGCCTACGAAAGTCCCGGGACAAATTTTTCAAAGCACCCGATGGAGGGTGTCCACCCACAGAGAGTCTGTCGGCCACCTCCGAAAAAGGGATGTTAAAGTCTCCCCCCAACACCGTAGAGGCCGGTGCCAGTCCGCCTATCAGATCGAGTATTTTCTTAAGAAAGCGTATCTGCCCTTCATTAGGTGCATAAATGTTGGCCAGAATGTGCGGGGATCCCCCCAGTTGGCCCTCCAGAATCACATATCTACCCTCTGGATCGCAGTGAGAACCCGTAATTTGTAGAGGACAACTGGAGGATATTAAAATAGCAACTCCCCCCCTCTTGGAGCCCGAGTAAGCCGAGTAATGGATGGGAAAGCGGTGGGACGCAAATTTGAAAGTGTTTGATTCCACAAAATGTGTTTCTTGGATAAAGGCTATGTCTGCACCTGATGTTTTCAGTTCCTGTAGCAGCAATTTCCTCTTACGGGGTGAATTCAGACCTTTTACGTTAAGAGAGATAATGCGGGTCATGTCTAAAACTTAGAAGTAAGAAAAAGCTAATGGCACACCTATACCGTCGGGGGCATGACTTCCCCTGTGAAGCCGGCCAGAGGAGATGGTCCATACGACAAAGGGCCGCAGCTCCCAGGGACTCTAGAAGGGGTGGTACCTGAAAGGACACATAAGGAAAAAACATCGGGGAGGGGGGAAGACAAGGACAAACATAGAAATGAACATGAATTAAGAACATTAACCAAAATGCATAAACCTTAGGCATAGATTCCCGGGGGGTCAACCCGGAAGGGAGAGACCTAGAGGGAGGTTCCCCAACCCGTCTGAGCTAAGAGAGCCACCCACCTCACTCCCCAGTAGCCCTCCCACGGGGGTCAGTCCAGTGGGCACGGGCCCGTGCCAAAAGGAAACAAGGGGAAAAAAAACAAAACAAAAAACCTCAACCACTAACTCCAAGTAAGGGGACCGGGCTCCCGCCAACCCCCCTACCACCCACGGCATCATTGTGGCTACAGCCCCCCCCCCCCCTTATGCAGCTCAACAGACCCAGAAGGCCGCAGATGACACAATGGACAGTCAGAGGCTTGCTGTAGAGAGAGTCACAGTATCACAAAGCATGCTCAGCCACTGGAACTCAGAGGGTATAAGAAATAGGCACCAACCAGGTTAAGAAGTGTCCTCAACGGTGAGCCGGGGAGGGGGGCGACCCGCGGCCCCTACCTCCTCTCCCCCCCAAAGCCCCACGCCCTCCACCCCTCACCTTGGACCACACGGGAGGGGGCGGCCCTTCCAACCTTTGCAAGTCCCAATCTGGGATACAGACCGCTGGAATGTCCAGTGCTTCACAGAACAGAGTGGTATCTGCTGGAGTGCGAAGGGTCGCCGATTTACCCCCTCTGCGCGCTGTTAGTGCAAACGGATAACCCCAGCGGTATGGAACCTGGTGCTCCTTCAGGCTCGTGAGGAGGGGTTTGAGGTGCCGCCTTTTCTGGAGTGTGATGCGAGAAAGATCCGGGAAAAGCTGGATTTCCTTGCCATTGAACACAGGTGCCGTGCGCCTCATTCTAGCCTTAGCCATGATCAGTTCTTTGGTGGAGAAGTCGTGAATGCAACAAATGATGTCCCGGGGTTGGGTGGATAAATTCTTCGGCTGTAAAGCCCTGTGTGCCCTGTCCAGCTTGATGATGTTAGAAGGGGGAGCGTCCAACACTTCATTAAAGATGGATTGTAGTATGGAGTTTGTGTCCTCGGGCCCATCTGACTCTGGGACCCCCCTCACACGGACATTGCAACGGCGTCCTCTGTTGTCGAGATCCTCTATGTGAGACTGCATATCCTCCATTATTTTTTGTTGCAATGTTGCCAGTTTGTGTAATTCGGATACATGGGATCTGGTGATGTCATGCTCTTCCTCCAGGGATTCAATTCTGCCAGACAATTGCTGCAAATCTCTCCTCACTTCAGCTATTTCTGACCTGCAAGTTGCTTTAACCTCACGTATGAGGCATTGAAAGTCCTCTTTAGAAGGAAGTTTACTTATGAAATCATGCATGTCCTTATAGAAGGTGTCTGGCCCTTTAAGGTGAGCACCTGCAGTAATAGACGCTGGAGTTTTAGTCTGGTGCTGGGGAAGCTGATCTCCACACCGAGGCCCAGAGGGGGGAAGCAGGCTGCTCTGTTCCCTGATATTACCAGCTGTAGCTGCAGTCCCTTCTTCTCCTGGCAGTGGGGAGGGCTGCCCCCCGACCTCCACCTTATCTCCCACAGCCACTATGTGCTCCTGGGCCTGCTGCTGCTGTGCCTGAGGATCCGATGCAGTGCAGGGCTGCTGAGCCAAGGCATTCCCTGTTGGAACTGCTGCAGAGATTCCTCAGGGACAGCTTTAAGGCCACGCTTTTAGGGTCAGCCTAGGAGCCCCTGTTCCATCTGTACATACCCTGTGACCAGGGCTGTATTTTGCCTTTGTGCTGCCCTAGGCACTTTAAGTGGTCGCGCCCCTTAGTGACAATGTAACACTAAGTTTTCGCACACGACATCTGTTTAAGGCAGATCTACTCTGTAAAACACTTGAAAAAGTATCAATGAGAAACGAAGGGCACTAACCCCCCCCCCCAATGGGGATCACCACAGGCACATCAAAACATAGCATGGGTATAAAATATTCCCACCGTCCCCACTTATATACTGTGACTGTCACACTGCCCCTAATAAACTACACACTGCCCTCCCTTATAAATTATACCCACCACACCTTCCTCAATTATGAAATACTAGAAGGTGGCCCGATTCTACGCATCGGGTATTCTAGAATTTACGTATTGTGTAGTTCATGTATGATTTTTGTTATATATATATATAGAGAGAGAGAGATGTTGTTGTCTGTAGTTACCAAGTGTTTGTGTAGGCGCTGTACATGTTCTGGGTGTTGTCTGGGTGTGACGGGGGGTGAGAGCGGTGTTGTATGTGTGTTGCGTTGTTTGTGGAGCGCTGTGTGTCTGTAGCGTTGTGTGTGTGTTGCGCGGTTTGTGTGTGTGTGGTGTGTTTTGGGGGGAGGTATGTTTTGTGCAATGTGTGTGTTGTGCGGTATGTGCGTATATTTGTGTGTGCCGCGGTGTTTGTGTGTTGGGTGTTGTGTGTGTGCAGCGTTGTCTGTGTGTGTGGGTGTCTGTGTAGGGCAGTTGTTTGTGGTTCCCAGTGTGTGTGTGTGTTGTGCAGTGCGCGCGTGTGTGTGTGTGTGTGTGTGTGTGTGTGTGCATCAGCCTCTCTTCTCTCAGCCTACCTCTCCCAGCCTCCCTCCTCCCAGCCTCCCTCAGCATCAGCCTCCCTCTCCCAGCCTCCCCAGCATCAGCCTCCGCCAGCATCAGCCTCTCTCCTTCCAGCCTCCTCCAGCATCAGCCTCCCTCTCCCAGCCTTCCCCAGGATCAGCCTCTCTCCTCCCAGCCTCCGTCCTCCCAGCCTTCCCCAGCATCAGCTTTCCCCTCCCAGCCTCCCTCAGCATCAGCCTTCCCCAGCATCAGCCTCTCTCCTCCCAGCCTCAGCCTCTCTCCTTCCAGCCTCCCCCAGCATCAGCCTCTCTCCTTCCAGCTTCCCTCAGCATCAGCCTCCCCTTCCCAGCCTTCCCCAGGATCAGCCTCTCTCCTCCCAGCCTCCTTCCTCCCAGCCTCCTTCCTCCCAGCCTCCCTCAGCATCAGCCTTCTGCTCCCAGTCTCCCCCAGCATCAGCCTCCCCATGCATCAGCCTCCACCAGCATCAGCCTCTCTCCTTCCAGCCTCTCTCCTTCCAGCCTCCCCCAGCATCAGCCTCCCCTTCCCAGCCTTCCCCAGGATCAGCCTCTCTCCTCCCAGCCTCCTTCCTCCCAGCCTCCCTCAGCATCAGCCTTCCGCTCCCAGTCTCCCCCAGCATCAGCCTCCCCAAGCATCAGCCTCCACCAGCATCAGCCTCTCTCCTTCCAGCCTCCCCCAGCATCAGCCTCTCTCCTTCCAGCCTCCCTCAGCATCAGCCTCCCGTTCCCAGCCTTCCCCAGGATCAGCCTCTCTCCTCCCAGCCTCCTTCCTCCCAGCCTCCCTCAGCATCAGCCTTCCCCTCCCAGTCTCCCCCAGCATCAGCCCCCCCAAGCATCAGCCTCCACCAGCATTAGCCTCTCTCCTTCCAGCCTCCCCCAGCATCAGCCTCCCCAAGCATCAGCCTCCACCAGCATCAGCCTCCCTCGTCCCAGCCTCCCCCTCCCAGCCTCCCCCAGCATCAGCCTCTCTCCTCCCAGCCTTCCCCATGATCAGCCTCTCTGCTCCCAGCCTCCTCCAGCACGCCGTGCTCCTCTGCCGACACTCACACACCCGATCGCATCCACTCACACACACCCGATCGCATCCACTCACACACACCCGATCGCATCCACTCACACACACCCGATCGCATCCACTCACACACACCCGATCGCATCCACTCACACACACCCGATCGCATCCACTCACACACACAGACACTGACGATATCGCACATACGCGCTTATACTCACAACATCCGGGGATATCACATGCTTCTGGCCATGTGATCCTCCGGCAGGTCCTGGAAGCTCACAACAGCACAGTATCGAGGCCGAGAAGCAAGCGATATCCCAGGATGTTGTGAGTATGTGGATGCGATGTGATGTGTGTGTGTGAGTGAGTGTGATCTGATTTGTGTGTGTGTATGTGTCTGCTGTTATGTGTGTGCTGTTATGTGTCTGTATTTTCCGCCGCTGCAGGACCTTGATGTGTGGATGCGATGTGATGTGTGTGTGAGGTGTGTGTGAGAGTGAGTGTGAGCCGGTGTACACTGGTAACTATGATACACATCGGGTAACCAAGGGACCTTAGTTACCCGATGTGTATAATGGTTACCAGCTTTCACGGCCTCCGTGAAGATCCCAGCATCGCAAGGTTATGTGTGGCGCTGCTGGGATCCTGACGGAGCCGGTGTAGAAGCAAGAGATATCCCAGCATGTTGTGATGTGTGAGGTGTGTGTGAGAGTGAGTGTGATCTGATGTGTGTGTGTGTACTCACCTGGGAATCGGGGCTCCGTGTCAGTTGGGCCAGAGCGAGCGTGGATTGCGTGAGGGGGGCGGGGCCTGCAGAGAGCCGGGGCGAGAGGCCAATCCGTGGGGGGGGGGGGCGGGGCCATGGCGAGCCCAGCGGCCAATCAGCTTTGTGTCACCGTAAGGACACAATTTCGGAGCATGACAGACAGACAGACAGACAGATAGACAGACAGACAGACAGACAGACAGAATAAGGCAATTATATATATAGATGATCTGCACATTGTCCTCACATCATACTGCCCCCTCCTCACAATGTCCCATGCATGCTGCCCCCTCCTCACAGTGTCCCATGCATGCTGCCCCCTCCTCACAGTGTCCCATGCATGCTGCCCCCTCCTGACAGTGTCCCATGCATGCTGCCCCCTCCTCACAGTGTCCCATGCATGCTGCCCCCTCCTCACAGTGTCCCATGCATGCTGCCCCCTCCTCACAGTGTCCCATGCATGTTGCCCCCTCCTCCCAATGTCCCATGCATGCTGCCCCCTCCTCCCAATGTCCCATGCATGCTGCCCCCTCCTCCCAATGTCCCATGCATGCTGCCCCCTCCTCACAATGTCCCATGCATGCTGCCCCCTCCTCACAATGTCCCATGCATGCTGCCCTCTCCTCACAATGTCCCCTGCATGCTGCCCCCTCCTCACAGTGTCCCATGCATGCTGCCCCCTCCTCACAGTGTCCCATGCATGCTGCCCCCTCCTCCCAATGTCCCATGCATGCTGCCCCCTCCTCACAATGTCCCATGCATGCTGCCCCCTCCTCACAATGTCCCATGCATGCTGCCCCCTCCTCACAATGTCCCCTGCATGCTGCCCCCTCCTCACAGTGTCCCATGCATGCTGCCCCCTCCTCACAGTGTCCCATGCATGCTGCCCCCTCCTCCCAATGTCCCATGCATGCTGCCCCCTCCTCCCAATGTCCCATGCATGCTGCCCCCTCCTCCCAATGTCCCATGCATGCTGCCCCCTCCTCACAATGTCCCATGCATGCTGCCCCCTCCTCCCAATGTCCCATGCATGCTGCCCCCTCCTCACAATGTCCCATGCATGCTGCCCCCTTCTCACAATGTCCCATGCATGCTGCTCCCTCCTCACAGTTTCCCATGCATGCTGTTCCCTCCTCCCAATGTCCCATGCATGCTGCCCCCTCCTCCCAATGTCCCATGCATGCTGCCCCCTCCTCCCAATGTCCCATGCATGCTGCCCCCTCCTCACAATGTCCCATGCATGCTGCCCCTTCCTCACAGTGTCTCATGCATGCTGCCCCCTCCTCAGTGTCCCATGCATGCTGCCCCCTCCTCACAATGTCTCATGCATGCTGCCCCCTCCTCACAATGTCCCATGCATTCTGCCCCCTCCTCCCAATGTACCATGCATGCTGCCCCCTCCTCACAGTGTCCCATGCATGCTGCTCCCTCCTCACAATGTCTCATGCATGCTGCTCCCTCCTCACAATGTCCCATGCATGCTGCTCCCTCCTCACAATGTCCCATGCATGCTGCCCCCTCCTCATAATGTCCCATGCATGCTGCCCCCTCCTCAGTGTCCCATGCATGCTGCCCCCTCCTCACAATGTCCCATGCATGATGCCCCCTCCTCACAATGTCCCATGCATGTTGCCCCTCCTCCCAAATGTCCCATGCATGCTGCTTCCTCCTCACAGTTTCCCATGCATGCTGCCCCCTCCTCACAATGTCCCATGCATGCTGCCCCCTCCTCACAATGTCCCATGCGTGCTGCCCCCTCCTCATAATGTCCCATGTGTGCTTCCCCCTCCTCACAATGTCCCATGCATGCTTCCCCGTCCTCACAATGTCCCATGCATGCTGCCCCCTCCTCACAATGTCCCATGCATGCTGCCCCCTCCTCACAGTGTCCCATGCATGCTGCTCCCTCCTCACAGTTTCCCATGCATGCTGCTCCCTCCTCACAATGTCCCATGCATGCTTCCCCGTCCTCACAATGTCCCATGCATGCTGCCCCCTCCTCACAATGTCCCATGCATGCTGCCCCCTCCTCACAGTGTCCCATGCATGCTGCTCCCTCCTCACAGTTTCCCATGCATGCTGCCCCCTCCTCATAATGTCCCATGCGTGCTTCCCCCTCCTCACAATGTCCCATGCATGCTTCCCCGTCCTCACAATGTCCCATGCATGCTGCCCCCTCCTCACAATGTCCCATGCATGCTGCCCCCTCCTCACAGTGTCCCATGCATGCTGCTCCCTCCTCACAGTTTCCCATGCATGCTGCTCCCTCCTCACAATGTCCCATGCATGCTTCCCCGTCCTCACAATGTCCCATGCATGCTGCCCCCTCCTCACAATGTCCCATGCATGCTGCCCCCTCCTCACAGTGTCCCATGCATGCTGCTCCCTCCTCACAGTTTCCCATGCATGCTGCCCCCTCCTCATAATGTCCCATGCGTGCTTCCCCCTCCTCACAATGTCCCATGCATGCTTCCCCGTCCTCACAATGTCCCATGCATGCTGCCCCCTCCTCACAATGTCCCATGCATGCTGCCCCCTCCTCACAGTGTCCCATGCATGCTGCTCCCTCCTCACAGTTTCCCATGCATGCTGCTCCCTCCTCACAATGTCCCATGCATGCTTCCCCGTCCTCACAATGTCCCATGCATGCTGCCCCCTCCTCACAATGTCCCATGCATGCTTCCCCCTCCTCACAGTGTCCCATGCATGCTGCTCCCTCCTCACAGTTTCCCATGCATGCTGCCCCCTCCTCACAATGTCCCATGCATGCTGCCCCCCTCCTCACAATGTCCCATGCGTGCTGCCCCCTCCTCATAATGTCCCATGCGTGCTTCCCCCTCCTCACAATGTCCCATGCATGCTTCCCCGTCCTCACAATGTCCCATGTATGCTGCCTCCTCCTCACAATGTCCCATGCATGCTGCCCCCTCCTCACAATGTCCCATGCATGCTGTTCCCTCCTCACAATGTCCCATGCATGCTGCCCCTCTCCATGAGCTCCTAATGCTGCCTTCCTCTTTTTCATAATGACACCTCCATGCTGCCCCACTCATCCTAAGACCACCACACTAACGCTTATGCTGAGACACCCCTCCCACACACACACACACACACACACACACACACACACTACCCCACTCTTGATATTGACTCCCCTACATTGCTCCACTCCATACTGAGCCCACACATTCTGCCCCTTCTCCATAATGAGCTCCCAATGCTGCCCCCCTCTCATTCTGAGTCCTTACACTCCCCCGCCATCGATTTCGTCATTGCACTATCCCTCAACCCTTGTCCTCTGTCTCTAGGATTGGCCCCTCTCTCCCATTCCCCCAGCAGCAGTCGCTCTCCCCCGCCTTCACCAGCAGCCTCTCCCCCAGCATCAACCTCTCTCCCCCAGCCTCCCCCAGCATCAACCTCCCCCAGCATCAGCCTCTCTCCTCCCAGCCTCCCCCAGCATCAGCCTCCCTCCTCCAAGCCTCCCCCAGCATCAGTCTCCCCCCTCCCAGCCTCCCCCAGCAAAAGCCACCCCCCTCCTAGCCTCCCCCAGCATCAGCCTCTCTCCTCCCAGCCTCCCCCAGCATCAGCCTCCCTCAGCATCAGCCTCTCTCCTCCGAGCCTCCCGCAGCATCAGCCTCTCCCAGCATCAGCCTTCCTCAACATCAGCCTCTTTCCTCCCAGCCTCCCCCAGCATCAGCCTCTCTCCTCCCAGCTTCCCCCAGCATCAGCCTCCCTCAGCATCAGCCTCCCTCCTCCCAGCCTCCCCCAGCATCAGCCTCTCTCCTCCCAGCCTCCCCCAGCATCAGCCTCCCTCAGCATCAGCCTCTCTCCTCCGAGCCTCCTGCAGCATCAGCCTCTCCCAGCATCAGCCTCCCTCAGCATCAGCCTCTTTCCTCCCAGCCTCCCCCAGCATCAGCCTCCCTCAGCATCAGCCTCCCTCCTCCCAGCCTTCCCCCTCCCAGCCTCCCCCAGCATCAGCCTCACTCCTCCCAGCCTCCCCCAGCAACAGCCTCCCTCCTCCCAGCCTCCCCCAGCATCAGCCTCCCCCAGCACCAGCCTCTCTCCTCCCAGCCTCCCCCAGCATCAGCCTCTCTCCTCCCAAACTCTCCCAGCATCAGCCTCCCCCAGTATCAGCCTCTCTCCTCCCAGCCTCCCCCTCTCCTCCCAGCCTCCCCCTCCCTCAGCATCAGCCTCTCTCCTCCCAGCCTCCCCCAGCATCAGCCTCCCTCAGCATCAGCCTCCCTCCTCCCAGCCTCCCCCAGCATCAGCCTCCCTCCTCCCAGCCTCCCCCAGTATCAGCCTCCGCCAGCATCAGCCTCCCCCCTCCTAGCCTCCCCCAGCATCAGCCTCTCTCCTCCCAGTCTCCCCCAGCATCAGCCTGCCTCAGCATCAGCCTCTCTCCTCCGAGCCTTCCGAAGCATCAGCCTCTCCCAGCATCAGCCTCCCTCAGCATCAGCCTCCCTCCTCCCAGCCTCCCCCAGCATCAGCCTCTCTCCTCCCAGCCTCCCCCCTCCCAGCCTCCCTCAGCATCAGCCTCCCTCCTCCCAGCCTCCTCCAGCATCAGCCTCCCTCCTCCCAGCCTCCCCCAGCATCATCCTCCCCCAGCACCAGCCTCCTCCAGCATCAGCCTCTCTCCTCCCAGCCTCCCCCAGCATCAGCCTCCCTCAGCATCAGCCTCTCTCCTCCCAGCCTCCCCCAGCATCAGCCTCCCTCAGCATCAGCCTCTCTCCTCCCAGCCTCCCCCAGCATCAGCCTCCCTCCTCCCAGCCTCCCCCAGCATCAGCCTCCCCCAGCATCAGCCTCAGGAAGGAGCTGATTGGCGCGCCTGTGACCCCGGAAGTGCAGGCGCCGGCAGTTCCGGGGTCAATCAGCTCTCTGTGCCCGGCCGCTGCAGTTTGTCTGCATTCGAGTCTTAATTGACATGGATACAAATAAATAAAGGTGCGCCTCTCCCCCTCCCCCCTCCGAAAATACAGCGGATTTAATGAATGTGTAAAAAAAAAAAAAAAAAAAAAAAATTTTTTTTTTTTACTGCTAGAAGGTGCCGCCCCCTGCATCCTGCCGCCCTAGGCACGGGACCACGGGTGCCTAATGGTAAATACGGCCCTGCCTGTGACAGCAGCTACCTAGGAAATGCATCAATACAAGGTCACTGCACAGAGGCACATGGTTCACAGATGAAAGATAAAAATATGTCTTCCCACTGGATTTCATTACAAATGTACACTATTTAACTTTTACAGACTATTTTCTTTCCTGAAGAATGAGTTAACTGAGGATCCATAAGTGAGTTTTGTTTCAGTAGGGAGTTTGCAACTTTCTAATGTCTTTTTCTGAACTTTTTTAAAATGATTTAAGATCACATCAAACTTAAGCTCAATTTTGATGTGGTTTGTGGTCACAAAAATAGAAAAGAAGAGTGTGTTAAAAAAAAACAACAAAAAAACAAAACAACAGATAAAAGAGTTACAAAATCCCAATCAAAAGGAGCTCACTAACAGCTTCTCAGTTAACTTATAGAATTAGCGCTTATTTCACTTTTTGCAATGGATCAGCATCAATTCTACAACAAACACGTGTGGATTCTGCTGCAGATAAATCTGCTCTAAATATGCAATGAGATGGGCAGTGAGCCCCATAGGGGCGAATAGGCCCCATGACGATCAGGAGGGTTAGGGTAGGAAAGAGTTAAGGTATAAGGTTAGAGGTGTACATGGGGGCTGCCTGATTGGTGGGAGAGTCGGCGAAAGGGATTGGGTGAGGGACAAGATATGGGTGGGGTGTTGTGGTGGGTATAAAGGGGGCTGCGCAGAGGTCACTGCCCCTTTTGACCTACAGACAGCGTGTCCCCCTCTGTGCTGCTGCATCCCTGACTGAACAATGGCGGACCTCGCGGCGATGCTGGAGCTTGTGCGGGGGGCCTCTGAGGCCATCGGTGTGGACGCGCTGCGAGAGCAGCTGGAGGCGGTCTGCGGGGCTGGAGCGGCTATCTCTGCTCCTGTGCCCGGACCTGCGCTGCGCGCTGGGCGGTTGCGACCGCCGGAGCGCTACTCCCCTGGCGGGGGGAGAGGCAAGAGATCTAGGAGCCCCCTCGGGGACCCTCCGGGGCAGCGGAGCCCTCCTCACCTTCCAGGAGCGTCACCGGCCGCCGGGCGGAATCCTCACCGGAGATCCCACGGGCCGAAGGTGGGCGGAGCTTCGGTGAGGCCTACTTCCGGTTCGCAGCCTGCATGGCCACGGACCAGAGCAGCGGCAGCCCCCAGTGAAGTGCTGGCTGGGGGTGGTGCCCGGCGCCATGGAGCGGAGGTGGAGACTCCCTGCAGTCGGCAGGGGAGAGATCATGGCCAGAGGGGCGGCGCAGACCGGAGCAGTAGTCGGAGCGGGCTGGTGGCAGGGTCCTGCAGTCCGCAGGGCCCCTTGCTGCGGTCCGTTGTCACGGTACCTCCCAGCGGGGATCTGGCTGGGGGGTGTTCCCAGCATCCAGAGGGAGATGAACGGCCTTCCTGCAGTCGGCAGGGAGGGGGACCACCGGGAGCTACAGAGGTTGCAGCGGTGCAGCAGGCGGGGGCAGCAAAGAAGGACGGCGGCAGGACGCCGCGTCGCAGCAAGAGAAAGAGGCCAAGCAGGAGGCGCACGGAGGAGCAGGGTGCGGTGACCGTGGGGGTTGACGGCCGCCTGGTGCGGGCTGTCCCCTCGCTGGTCCCCCAGTGGACTCCAGCAGCTCTTCTTATTCGGGCGAGGAAGAAGGACCGGAGGAGGCGGCAGGACGGATGGAGCGGCAGCAGGATGTTCGTTTTACAGCTGCTCTGGATTCGGTTCAGAGGCAGCCCGGTGAGAGGACGACCAATATGTTTAATGTTGTGGGTAGTTTTAGCGGGGGCGGGGGTTCCACCGCGGGGAGTAGTTTGCCGGGGGTTAGTGAGGTCGGTCAGTTGGGGTTACCCGGGGCGGAGTTTTGGGGGCAGCTGTTGAGGGTGTTGCAGGGGTTATCGGCTGAGCGGTCAGGTCGAAGCGGGCCTGGGTCCCCGGCGGGGGCGTGGGTGGGTCCCACAGTCAGGGTGCTGCCGGTGGTACCGGTGCGCGAGGTAGAGCCTCAGGAGGTTGTGCCGGTGGTTGTTGCCGGTCAGGCGGACGGTGTGGCGGCCGTGGCGGTGGTTAGCAAGGACGTGGAAAAAGAAAAGAAGGGTGAGGTTGTGCGTTTGGATGATAGGGCACGGAGCGAAGTTTACGTGTGCTTTGAGAGTCCGTTAGGGGTGCATTTGAAAAAGGAGGTGAGGGAGAAGATATGGAAAGGGGAGTATGTGGAAATTTTTTCCCTGCTTCCCTTGGAAAAGTTTAACTTGGATAAAGTGAAACCAAGTGACTCTAAAAAAGAAAAGGAAGATGAGGAAAAAAGGAGGTATAGGTTGATCCCGAGAACTTTTACTAACTGGCTACAGGCCTTTGCGATATTAGCCAGCGTGGTTGGGGAAAAGGAGCCGGAGCATTGTTCCTCCCTTTTCGGTTATATGGACTAGATCGGCGAGGTATATAGGGTGTACGGTGGTTTAGGCTGGCTGCAATATGACGAGCAGTTCCGGCAACGGAAGGCTCTGCGGCCTGGCATCCGGTGGGACCACAAAGATATTTCTCTGTGGATGCGTTTAATGACGGCTCCGGCACAGCCCTTTTGAGGGGGTGCCGGGAGCTCAGGTGCGAGTGGCGGGTCCTCGGCTGGACAAAAGAAAGGGGCTTGTTGGCAATTTAATGAGGGGTAATGTAAGTTTTGGGCGTCGTGTCGGTTCAAACACGAGTGTTCCGGTTGTGGAGGTTCCCACTCTTTGGCCAGGTGTTTCAAAAAAGGGAAAGGAAAGTCGGGGGAAGGTTCTGGAAAAAGGGAGGACGCCAGTGAAGGTCGAGGCGATGCTTCCCTATTTAAATAGATATCCGGATGGTCGGGCGGCGGAGCTGTTGGCGACGGGTTTTAAGGAAGGTTTCCGGATTCCGTTTGAATCTGGGGCGCCGGTGTTTCGCCCGGGTAATTTGAGGTCCGCAAAAGAACATCCGGAGGTGGTGATGGAAAAGCTGCAGAAGGAGGTGGAGTTGGGGAGGATGGCGGGTCCGTTCAAGGACCCGCCACTCCCCAATTTGAGGATTTCGCCGCTTGGAGTGGTACCCAAGAAGGAGCCGAACAAGTTTCGACTCGTTCATCATCTCTCTTACCCGGCTGGGTTGTCGGTGAACGACGGGATTTCACCTGAGTTGTCTGTGGTCTGTTATGTATCGTTTGACAAGGCGTTGGAGTTAGTGCGGGTAGCCGGGCAAGGGGCCCTGATGGCTAAGGCGGACGTGGAAGCAGCTTTTCGGTTACTTCCGGTGCACCCGGGGAGTTTTCACCTTTTGGGGTGCATGTGGGATGGTGAATACTATGTGGATCGGTGCCTGCCCATGGGTTGTTCCATTTCGTGCGCTTATTTTGAAGCGTTTAGTTCGTTTGTGGAATGGGTAGTCAGGGATGTGGCGGGTGTTCACTCAGTAATACACTATTTGGATGATTTCTTTTGCGTTGGCCCAGCGGGCTCCTCGGTTTGTTCCTTGTTGTTATTTACGTTAGAACGCATTGCAGGAAGCCTGGGCATTCCGCTGGCACAGGAGAAAACGGAAGGGCCAGTGACGTCCCTGTGTTTCCTGGGCATTAAAATTGACACGGTGGCTATGGAATGCCGATTGCCGGAGGGCAAGCTGCGTGATTTGAAGGCGTCAGTGCAGTTGTTGTACCGGGCTAAGAAGGTGTGGTTACGGGATTTGCAGTCAGTGCTTGGGAACTTGAATTTTGCCTGTCGCATTATGCCGATGGGGCGAATATTTAACAGGCGACTGGCGAGCACGACGGCTGGAGTGATAGCTCCGAATCATTTTGTCAGAGTGACAAAGGTGATGAAAGGAGATTTGCTGGTGTGGGATGCGTTTCTCGACTGATACAACGGACGGACGTTATGGATAAGCAAGGCATTGTCAAATAGCCAGCTGGAATTGTTTACGGATGCGGCGGGGGGCATCGGGTTTTGGGGCAATTTTTCGGACATATTGGTGTGTGGGCAAATGGCCACGGCTTTGGGTGGAAAAGGGGTTGGTGAAGAATTTGGCGCTGCTGGAACTGTTCCCCATCATAGTGGCGGTGGAGTTGTGGGGCCCAGAATTTGCGGGCAAGAAGCTTTGTTTGCATTGTGATAACATGACAGTGGTGCATTCGATCAATTCATTGTCGGCAAAATCGCCCCCGGTAGTGGGGTACTTGAGACATCTGGTGTTGCGTTGCTTAGAGCTAAACATTTGCGTGGTGGCGCGGCATGTGCCCGGAGTGCAAAATGAAGTGGCTGATGCGCTATCTCGGTTTCAGTTCCACAGGTTCAGGAGACTGGTGCCAGGAGAGGACGAGGATGGAGAACTGTGCCCGGCATGGCTGTGGGACCTGGCGTCGGTGTAGCATTTGAGGGAATCAGGAGATCGGTGGCTGAGGCTACTTGGTGCCGATACCGGGCTGTGTGGCAGGAATGGGAGGAATTGGAGAAGGCGGATTTTATGGAGCCTGGTTACACGGGCCGAGTGCTGGGGGTTTTGTCATTGATTAGCGGGGATTTTTCAGCAGGTCGGTCTGTTACAGTGATAGGTTACAAGTTGGCGGCGTTGGCCTTCTTGTTTAAAATGCAAGGGGTTCAGGACGCGACAAAGGATTTTCTGGTGCGGCAGGCGATGAAGGGTTTTCGAAAGGGGGCGCAGTCGCGAGACAGGAGACGGCCGATAGCATTCCCTTTGTTGGTTCGTTTGGGGGGGTGTTTGGGGGATATATGCTCGTCCGCTTATGAACGAGCATTGTTTATGGTTGTCTTCGTATTGGCATTCTTTGGGGCTTTCCGCATCGGAGAATTGGTTAGCCCTGCCAGGCATGCAGTAGGCGGGCTGTTGTTGGAGGATGTTACGCTTGGGAGGGATAGAGACGAGTGCCGGCTACGGTTTTCAAAGACGGATCAAATAGGTCGGGGACGTCTGGTGGTATTGTTTGAATTGCCAGGGCACCACCTATGCCCAGTGGTTCAGGTGACGGAGTTTTTGAAGGTGCGGGGTGGCTACCCCGGTGTTTTCCTTAGGCATGTGGATGGATCCACTTTATCGCGATTCCAGTTTATCGCAGTGCTGAAGACGGCTTTAGTACGGGCGGGGGAGGAGCCAAGGGATTACGGGTCCCACTCCTTTCGGATTGGGGCAGCGACCGAAGCAGCTAGGTGGGGGCTGAGTGAGGATTGGATCCGGCGGATTGGGAGATGGGAATCTTCCAGGTTTCGTTTGTATATTAGACCACATCTGATTAGGTGATGGTTGGTGACATGGGTTACTTGATTGAGTTATGGTTTTGGGGGGCAGTTTTTCTTGTGCAATTGTTGTTGTATTCATGGTCTTTATATTTTGTAGGTCCATGCCTCGTGTGGATTCTCGGGCACTCCTTTGTGTTTTGGGGAGCTTTGCGGGCGGACGTTCGTCGGGACGGTCGGCAGCTCGGAGTGGCGATGTCGGAAGCCCGTGTGAAATGGCTCGGAATACGGGGCATGACCTGGGGTAGAGTTCGCCCTGAAGTGGCGTATTATAGCCGTATTGACCGGGAACCTGATGTTCTAATTCTGCATGTGGGGGGGAATGACCTTGGAGTGAGGGCGGCGAGAGAGTTAAAAAGGGACATCAAGTTGGACTTGCTTCATTTGTGGAGGGCGTTCCCTGGCATCATGATTGTGTGGTCCGGTATCATAGCCCGGACGCAGTTGTGTTTTGCGAGGTTGGTGGATCGGATTAACAGGGCCCGGGTGAAATTGAATCGGGCGATTGGCAGGTTCGTAGCGCGGAACGGAGGATTGGTGGTCCAACATAGGGAGTTGGAGGAGTCCACCGAGCAGTATTTGAGGCGTGATGGGGTCCATCTCACGGATATAGGTTTGGATTTGTGGATGTTGGGTTTGAGGGATGGATTGGAACAAGCATTGGGGGTGTGGAGGGCCCGGGCCAAGTAAGGGTTCACTTGGCCGGTCTGTGGCGGGGTGATAGGTCCGTTCAGAGAGGTTTGGTGTACCGACAGTCGGTTTGTTGGTATGAAGCCACTCAGGGGGAATGGCTTCGATTTGGATGGGAACTTGTGGGCGGAGGTCCTGCAGGTTCTGGGGAGGGGTAATTAACGATGGAACGTTAATTACCCCACACCTCAGGTCGGTTGGTCACAGCCGAGGTGGTCCCCTGGGCCGGTTGGAGGTTACAGCCGGGGGATAGGAATGATGGTTGCCCTCTCGGATGGACCTATCAGCTGTCATTTTGTGGAGAATATGTATATATGTACAGGTTCAGGTGTTAATGGGTTGGCATGTTGAGCCACGAGTTTGGTACATATATACTGTTTAATAAAGCTGTGGCCATTCGGCAATAAAGTCGTAGTCTGTGTCGTTATTTTAAGTATAGTGGTAAGGGGAAGTTTGTCATTGTAGACCCGCTTATCCCTATAGATACGTCATTTGAACTTACAAAGGGATGAAATCCATTCTGAATCCACAGAAAGAATTGACATGCTACAGGTTTTCAAATCTGCACTGCAGGTCGATTTTGCCACTTAACTTTTAGTAATGTGTAGTTGAGATTCGTTGCAATTAAATCTACTTGCTACTTCATTATTCTGCAACTTTTCAGCATGCAAATTGGCACAAAAATGCTTTTCCAAATATGCAAGGTGTAATTAGAAGCAACGAGGCAGAATTACTAATCATACACAATATTTACATATTGCAAACTCTGACACATTATTTTGACCAAAGGTCTAGGTGCAAATCTCTCTAAATGTCCCGCTCCCGCACAGCGTCCAATTCTGTGCATTTATTTGCCTTACGTTATTGGACTGTGGCTTTGTCTACAGATTAAAGGGGGCTTTACACGCTGCGACATCGCTAACGATATATCGTCGGGGTCACGTCGCTAGTGACGCACATCCGGAGTCGTTAGCGACATCACAGCGTGTGACACCAAGGAGCGACAATCAACGAGCGCAAAAACGTGAAAAATCGTTGCTCGTTGACACGTCGCTCCTTTTCCAAATATTGTTGCTGCTGCAGGTACAATGATGTTCGTCGTTCCTGCGGCAGCACACATCGCTATCTGTGACACCGCAGGAACGACGAACATCTCCTTATCTGCGTTCACCGGCAATGAGGAAGGAAGGAGGTGGGCGGTATGTTCAGGCAGCTCATCTCCGCCCCTCCTCTGCTATTGGACGGCTGCCGTGTGACGTCGCTGTGACGCCGCACGAACCGCCCCCTTAGAAAGGAGGCGTATCGCCGGCCAGAGCGACGTCCCAGGGAAGGTAAGTCCGTGTGACGAGTGTAAGCGATGTTGTGCGCCACGGGCAGCGATTTGCCCGTGACGCACAACCGACGAGGGCGGGTACGCTTGCTAGCGATATCGGTACCGATATAGCAGCATGTAAAGTACCCTTAACTCTTCAAAGCTACCATAACGCCACATGCACTTAACCCCTTCACAACTAGGTATAGGTGACTTACAGTTTACACTATGCACAATAAGTTAGGGATATTTGACTTTCAGTTGAAATTTCAGGATGATCCTATAATGCCCTCTAACCTTTTAAAGTGATCTTAATGTGACCTTCTCTAAACTTTTGGATGCTCATGTCCAACTGTTCAATGTCTCAGGACTTTTTGAACACCTTGCTATTCTCTACCAAGTAGCTTAATGGCAAAATTCACAACAGGGGTTTGATCCATGAATTGCTCAATAGATTTCATAGTTCAACTAAAATTGGTATTAAACAGTCCTCCTCATCGTGCTGTTCACTTTTTGACAGTATAAGAACGAGATGACACCTAACAATTGATGAGCAGTACCGTGCTATTGTGAGGCTTCAAACACTATGTTTTCAGATGGAAAAGCTAAGAGTTAGCTTAAAGTGTCACAGAGTGTCATCAGCATGTTGTACAGAGATACAGAGAGACTTAAAGAGTCACAGAAAGGCAGAGAAGTGGACGTGCATTGGCTACATCCCACATTGATGATCGTTTCATTCTGAGCAATGCCCTTCGGAACCAGATGATGAATGCCACACAACTCCAGGCACATTTAAGGGAGGTGAGAAGCACTAATTGTCATTTCAGACCATTTAAAACCGTTTACATCAACATGGTCAGTGTGCTAGACGACCTTCAAGGTACTTGACCACACCACCAGGCACAGGCATTATCTACGCTGGATGACGGACCAGTGGCATCAGTGACGTTCACTGATGAAAGTCAATTCACACTGAGCAAAAATGATGACCACAAATGATGTTGGAGATGTAAAGGAGAGCGCTGTGCATCAGCCACTGTTGTCATGTCGCGGGCGGAGGAGGGGACGCTGCGTTCTCCCACTGCTCGGGTCCGGCCGCGGCTGCTGCGGCTGCTCGGTGGTGGCTCGAGCGGTGGGCCGGATCCCGGGGACTCGAGCGGCGCTCCTCGCCCGTGAGTGAAAAGGAAAAAGGGATTTGGTTATTGTCCGTGACGCCACCCACGGTTGTGGTGAGGTTGGTGATACCACCGCTGCTCTGGACGGGGATCCCGGGAGCGGTGACAGGGAGCAGCTTTGATGTTAGTTCTCCCCTCCGTGGGTAGGGGGGTTGGTTGTCCCGGGGCCCGGTGATGGAGTAGGGATGGATGGCAGGCGGGTTACGGGGCCTGGTGAGGTGCAGGGTCGCGGGGGCAGCGCTGTGCCGCACGGCACGATGGTACTCACTCAGCCAATGATGAGGACACAGTTCTCGGTAAAACACACGGCTGGATGGACGGGTCCCACAGACGGCTGCGGTGTTGTTTCTCCCGGCAGGTTGATGGTGACTGCCTTTCCCTGCACCTATGTAGTGTAACGGTTCCAATGGGTTCCCACTGGTAACCCGCTCCCCAGCTTGGATGGGTGCTGGAGGAGCCCCTTTTGCCCGCAGGCTCTGGCCCTGGGAACTTTAGCCTTGGCGGTGACTGTGTTTCCCTCTCTCGGTTGGATGGTTGCCTTCTGTCGGGACTTGGCTGCTGGGAAACCCAGGAGGTTCCCTTCGCTAACGGATTTGGCAAACTCACGGCGACTCCTAGCCTTGCCGGGGTCCGTAAGCCCCTGCCGGATGGTGCTGGCTTCTCTTTGCGTACCGGTCCGGTTCCGCTGGGCCACCGCCCGTCCACGGTCCTTACGGTAAACTCTGATAGGCCACTCCTGCAGACGGTCACCACCGTCTGCCAACCTTGCTGATCCGTCCGGGCCACACACCCGGACCAACTTCAGGCTGCTTAACTGCCACTTTACTCCTCTCTCAACTTTACTCCTAACTCATCTGCCTGCTTTTCCCGCCTCCAGGACTGCGAACTCCTCGGTGGGCGGGGCCAACCGCCTGGCCCACCCCCCTGGTGTGAACATCAGCCCCTGGAGGAAGGCAACAAGGGTTTGTGTCTGACTTCGGTGTGCCTGACCGGGAGTGTGGGGTGTGTTGGTGTTGTTCTCTGTGGCCCCTGGCTTGTCCAGGGCGCCACAGTCACCAGATGAGCCTTTGGTGTTGGTGGTGTTATAGTGTGGGCCGGTGTGTCTAGTCAGTACAGAACAACCCTACACTGTGTGACCAGTACAGTGACAGCCCCGACTACTGGAATAACATCATTAATCCAGTCATTGTACCTCAGCATAAAAAACACCGGCCTAATTTCATCTTCATAAATGACAATGCTCCAGCTCTTTGAGGTCTCATCATTAGCGAACGGCTGTTGGAGATTGGGGGACCTCAAATGGAGCAGCTGCACTTTCTCCAGACCTAAATCCCAAAGGATCAGCTGAGTCGCCATGTGGAGGCCGTAATTCTGTACCCCAGAACCTCAATGACCTGAAGGCCGCCCTTCAAGAAGAATGGGCTGCCTCCACAGACAATAACTCCACTTGTGATCAGCAGAAGGCGTCATTGTCAGCTGTAATTGATGCTCAAGGCCACATGACAAGTTATTGAGACACTGACATATTTGGGGGTTATTCCCACTACTAATGGCTTTGTTTCAATAAATTGTTTGAGATGAGGAAATCCCCATTGCTGCTTCTACTGAAATACCCGACTGTCATGATAAAATATCACTGTAGCGTAAACCTTTTGTGTTATCCATAAATTTCACCCGAAAGCCAAATAGCTCTAATTTTTTGTAAGTAATGTATGTGTTCCCAATGTTGCTTTTGACACGGGGAATTCTGTGATATCATAACAATGTCCAAAGTTTCCATAACAGTCCACTAATGAAACATATCTGCAGCCATTCTGCGGAGGACTGCGCCGTGTTCTCCTAGTGACACTATTGGATTGATCCCCAACTTGCAACTGTCCAGCTGACATACAACTACAACTCCCAGCATGCCCCAACAAAGATTGGAAACCAATGTTTTGCATTGGGTGCTGTCATTCCTAATTTTTCCCACTTGGTGTCTTTGGTGTCAACGTGGTGTCTTTGGTGTCAACTTGTTGTCAACTTGGTGTCTTTGGTGTAAATGTGGTGTCATTGGTATCAACTTGGTGTCTTTGGTGTCAACGTGGTGTCTTTGGTGTCAACTTGGTGTCAACGTGGTGTCTTTGGTGTCAGCATGGTATCTTTGTTATCAACTTGGTGTCTTTGGTGTAAACGTGGTATCATTGGTGTCAACTTGGTGTATTTGGTGTCAATGTGGTGTCTTTGGTGTCAACGTGGTGTCTTTGGTGTCAACTTGGTGTCAACGTGGTGTCTTTGGTGTCAGCATGGTATCTTTGTTATCAACTTGGTGTCTTTGGTGTAAACGTGGTATCATTGGTGTCAACTTGGTGTATTTGGTGTCAACGTGGTGTCTTTGGTGTCAATTTGGTGTCAACGTGGTGTCTTTGGTGTCAACATGGTATCTTTGTTGTCAACTTGGTTTCTTTGGTGTCAACATGGTATCTTTGTTGTCAACTTGGTGTCTTTGGTGTCAACATGGTGTATTTGGTGTCAATGTGGTGTCTTTGGTGTCAACATGGTGTCTTTAGTGTCAACTTCGTGTCTTTGGTGTTAATGTGGTGTCTTTGGTGTTGCCTTGGTGTCTTTGGTGTCAACGTGGTGTCTTTGGTGTCAACTTGGTGTCTTTCTGATCTTCAGTGTTAGTCGTCCTTTACTGTGCAGCCTATTAAAATACATTATATGCAGGATCAGTGATGGCATATTTGTATATTTCCCATTTTCTGTATCTGCTCCTTGTCTCCTTTCTGATCTAGTATCGATGTATATTAGTGATGATGACCTCTAAAATTTGCAAACAGGGATAATCCAGGGACACACACACATTTCTATTTGTTGCAACGGGCAGGGTCCTCTCTCCTCCTGTAGACTGTGAGCCCTCGCGGGCAGGGTCCTCTCTCCTCCTAGACCAGTCTGTTTTGTACTGTTAATGATTGTTGTACGTATACCCTCTTTCACTTGTAAAGCGCCATGGAATAAATGGCGCTATAATAATACTGTAAATAATAATAATAATAATAACTTTGTAACTATTTACAATTTTATAATTAAATGAGAATTGATAATAAATGCAACAAATATTGAGAGATTGTAATGTCCATGACGGGAGTCCTGTGTCCAGGACGTGCATTGCAGTACCATCTCCCTCCGCTGCTCCTCATTCTGCCCATCTCGCCTCCTCGCTCCTCTGTTATGTCTGGTCTATTACACAGCCGCCTTGTCTTTTGCAGCCTTTTGTGACCTCAATGTGCAGCTGATCTGCAGACATACAACGCGCTCAGCATTTATTCTAAGCTCCCTCTGTTTAACCTTCTGCTTTCCAAACTGCAGTCATAAACTAAATTGTCGCCTGCACTTCCAAAATGGGAATATTTTTGCACCCAATCAGGGTTCTGAGAATCCCGACCAATCAGATCCCTGGTTACATTCTGAATCCTGGTTCATAATATCTCAAGGATTCCTTGGCGAGGAATCAGTCATGTAAGGAGGTTGTGTTTTACATTCCTCTTGGCTGTATGTATTTGCACGGATGCATGCAGAAGAGATGCTAATTTTCACAGAAAGACGAGCCAGAATTGGAAAAAAAAGGGGGCTGATCAAGTGATATAGGGAAAAAAATATATAAAAAGCCCCCCTCTTCTCTCAAGTAACCTGGCAACACAGAATCAGCAATTCCATACAGTTCTCCTTTTCTGCATCTTGTCACCTCTATCCGCTGCAGGCAAATCGCATATCAAGGTGCCCAGGCTGGATCCATCAGCCATGACAAATGCATTTCAATTAGCATCCGTCACAATCCCGAGGCCATAAATTAGCCTTAAAAGTTCATCAGTCGTCTTTCTGCTTTTAATTACGCTGGGATGTCCTTTTCCGTGCGTTCATGCTGGATTATATCTGGGAGGTTTGGACCGGTTTCAGCGGTGGCTCGTTCTCGTATAGTGTGACAAGTAGAATCCTATTAAGGACATGAGAAGATTTATCTATTGCAAAGTGGTCCTGGCCACGTCGTTGGTGTGGGTGCTGGTGGATGTCTTTTTACTCCTCTACTTCAGTGAATGTAACAAATGTGATGACAGAAAGGACAGATCTTTACTGCCTGCACTGAGGGGTAAGATTCAACTCTATCACTGCATGGTCACTTTGTGTAGGAAACATGCTGCAGCCAGGAACAAGTGCTTCAGGTGACATTGCAGAAAGCCGTCTATTGTGCATAATGCAGACTGTAGGCAGCGAGATCTCTAGGTGGTGGAGAGATTAGTCAAGTGTGAGCAACAAAGTTTCAGCCAGCCAAAAATAACGAATGCATGTGAAAGAAGTTACCTACCTGTAACGATATATTTGCTGTTTTGCTTTGACTCTTTGGGTTCCATGTTGGTCAACTAAGCAACATGTGTCAATGAAACAAGAGTCCAGCTTGATTGTTGTTATCTCCTGGGTTTTGTTCCTGGACTTGACTTCTCATTGAGGCATCTTCTGTCACTTCAACAGAATCCATGGCAGCAATGTCAGCAAATGATATAGTTGGTGTTTTAGTTTGATGTTTTCGGATTCCATGTTGGTCAATTGAGCAAGATGTGTCAAGGAACAAGAGTCCAGCTTGATTGTTGTTATCTCCTGCGCTTTGTTCTTGGACTTGACTTGTCATTGAGGCATCTTCTGTCACTTCAATAGAATCCATGGCAGCAATGTCAGCAAATGATATAGTTGGTGTTTTAGTTTGATGTTTTCGGATTCCATGTTGGTCAATTGAGCAAGATGTGTCAAGGAACAAGAGTCCAGCTTGATTGTTGTTATCTCCTGGGCTTTGTTCTTGGACTTGACTTGTCATTGAGGCATCTTCTGTTGCTCCAACACAATCCAAGGCAGCAATGTCAGCAAATACTCTCCCACTAATGATATAGTTGGTGTTTTAGTTTGATTTTTTTAGATTCCATGTTGGTCAATTGAGCAAGATGTGTCAAGGAACAAGAGTCCAGCTTGTTATCTCCTGATCTATGTTCTTGGACTTGACTTCTCATTGAGGCATCTTCTGTTGCTCCAACAAAATCCATGGCAGCAATGTCAGCAAATACTCTCCCACTAATGATATAGTTGGTGTTTTATTTTGATTTTTTTGGATTCCATGTTGGTCAACTAAGCAACATGTGTCAATAAAACAAGAGTCAAGCTTGATTATTGATTGGACTTGACTTGTCATTGAGGCATCTACTGTCACTCCAACAGAATCCATGGCACCTATGTCAGTCAATAGTCTTCCTGTAATAATATATTTGCTGGTTTCGTTCGACTTTTTGGATTCTATGTTGGTCAGGTGAGAAAGATGTGTCAGGAACAAGAGTCCAGCTTGTCATCTGCAGAGCTTTGTGCTTGGACTCGACTTGTCATTGAGGCATCTTCTGTCACTCCAACAGAATCCATGACATCTATGTCAGTCAATACTCTTCATAATAATATATTTGCTGTTTTGCTTCAACTTTTTGGATTTTATGTTGGTTAATTAAGCACGATTTGTGAAGGAACAAGAGTCCAGCTAGCCATCTCCTGAGCTTTGTTCTTGGACTTGACTTTAAGGCATTTTCTTTCACTCCAACAGAATACATGGCACCTATGTCAGTCAATACGCTTCCCGTAATAATATATCATCTGGTTTGCTTCAACTTTTTGAATTCTATCTTGGTCAAGTGAGCAAGATGTGTCAAGGAACAAGAGTTCAGTTTGTCATCTCCTGAGCTTTGTTCTTGGATTTGATTTGCTATTAAGCCATTTTCTGTTGTTCCAACAGAATCCATGGCCCCTATGACAATCAATATTCTTCCTATAATGATATATTTGCTGGTTTGGTTTAACTTTTTGGATTCCATGTTGGTCAATTGAGTAAGATGTGTCAAGGAACAAGAGTCCAGCTTGCCATCTCCTGAGCTTTGCTCTTGGACTTGACTTGTCATTGAGGCATCTTCTGTCACTCCAACAGAATCCATTGCATCTATGTCAGTGAATACGCTTCCTGTAATTATGTATTAGCGGTTTTGCTTCGACTTTATGGATTTTATGTCGGTCAAGTGAGCAAGATGTGTCAAGAAAAAAGAGTCCAGCTTGCTGTCTCCTGAGCTTTGCTCTTGGACTTGACTTGTCATTGAGGCATCTTCTGTCACTTCAACAGAATCCATGGCACCTATGTCAGACAATACTCTTCCTATAGTGATATATTTGCTGTTTTGTTTTGACTTTTTAGATTCCATGTTGGTCCATTAAGGAAGATGTGTCAAGGAACAAGAGTCCAGCTAGCCCTCTCTTGACCTTTGTTCTTGGACTTGACTTGCTATTAAGGCATCTTCTGTTGCTTCTACAGAATTCATGGCACCTTTGACAGTCAATACGCTTCCTGTAATGATATATTTGCTGGTTTGGTTCGACTTTTTGGATTCTGTGTTGGTCAAGTGAGAAAGATGTGTCAAGGAACAAGAGTTCAGTTTGCCATCTCCTGAGCTTTGTTGTTGGATTTGATTTTGCTATTAAGGCATTTCTGTTACTCCGACAGAATTCATGGAACCTATATCAGTCAATATTCTTCCTGTCATGATAAATTTGCTGGTTTGCTTTGACTTTTTGAATTCTATGTTGGTCAAGTGAGAAAGATATGTCAAGGAACAAGAGTCCAGCTTGCCATCTCCTGAGCTTTGTTCTTGGACTTGACTTGTCATTAAGGCATCTTCTGTCTCTTCAAGTGAATTCATGGCACCTAAGTCAGTCAATACTCTTCCTGTAATTATATAGTTGCTGTTTTACGTTGACTTTTTGGATTCCATGCTGAACAATTGAGTAAGATGTGTCAAGGAACAAGAATCCAGCTATCCATCTCCTGAGCTTTGTTCTTGGACAATTCAATTCAATTCAATTTTAACAGTCAAAATAAAATTCTCCCTTTCATGATATATTTGTTTTTTTACTATTTGGACTCCATGTTGGCCAACTGAGCAAGATATATCCAGAAACAAGAGTCAATCATTAAGTTGTCATTGAGGCACCTTCTGTGGCTCATTGTCCATTGTAACCATGTCACTCAATACTCTTTCTCCAATGATATATTTGCTGTTTTATTTTGATTTTTATTTATTCTATGTTGGTCAAAGTAGCACCATGTGTCAACGGACAAGAGTGAAGCCTGACAATTGTCATCCCCTGACTTTTGTTCTAGGACTTAAGTTGTCATTGAGGCATCTTTTCTCGCTTAAACAAAGTTGGTAGCCTTTTTCAAAGTCAAGTTCCAAAGAAACAGTGGTGAAGCCATCAATAGAGGTCCATCCCACGGTTAATGCACCTATTGATAACATTTTTGCAATTTCTATTCAATTTGGTTGTCCCATATGCAAATTCTAACAATGGTTCTTTTAGCTCTTAATTGATCGTAAATGTTCAAGAAGACGTTTGAGGGTTTCTGAAGTTACACTGCATAGTTCCATCAGAACATGGATGGAAGGTGTTCAAGGAAATGTCACAATTTTCAAAGTAGACTAACATTTTGATGGCTAGAACTCTTGCAAGTGGAATCAAAATTCCCATTTCCCACCCTTAAGGCTCCGTTACACGCAACGACATCGCTAACGAGATGTCGTTGGGGTCACGGAATTCGTGACGCACATCTGGCCTCGTTAGCGATGTCGTTGCGTGTGATACCTACGAGCGACCGCTAACGATCCCAAATACTCACTAAATCGTTGATTGTTGACACATCGTTCATATTCTAAATATCGTTGCTCGTTCTGGACGCAGGTTGTTCGTTGTTCCTGAGGCAGCACACATCGCTACGTGTGACACCCCAGGAAAGATGAACAACAGCGTTCCTGCATCCTCCGGCAACGAGGTGGGAGTGACGTTTATGCAGCTGTTCTCCGCCCCTCCTCTTCTATTGGTGGCCCACTGTGTGACGTCGTTGTGACGCCGCATGAACTGCCGCCTTAGAAAAGAGGTTGGTCGCCGGCAACAGCGACGTCGTTAGGAAGGTAAGTTCGTGTGACACGTACTAGCGATATTGTTCGCCACGGGCAGCAATTTGCCCGTGACGCACAAACGACGGGGGCGGGTGCGATCGCTAGCAACATCGCTAGTGATGTCGCTGCGTGTAAAGCAGCCTTAAGGGTCCATGCGCAATATAATGCTGAATGCACAAATTTTGTATAGGGTCTAAATTAGTAATTAGGGCAACTGGATGGCGTCCTCTTTAAGGCATCATATTTTACCCTTTAAAGCAATGCTTCTATTGGAGACACCCTGATTCAAAAAGCATGTGTGGCACCATAGCGGTCTAGGATTGCCCTCTAATAGATATATACTCTTGGATCTACAGCGCAAACAGAAAAGGGCCCTTGTGTAAGAACAGTTTATGGGCCCTTTTCAGTCTAATAACTCATCAAAATGCACAATTGCACCTGCTATGGAGGTAGAAATTATCAGGTAATTACAAATTTCCTAAGCAAAATTAGGAGTTTCCCCAAGGACAATAGCTTTAATTATATTATTATTATTATTATTTTTATTTTTATTGTTACTATTATTACTTCCAATAACATTATTATTAGTAATATTATTACTTTTTATTACTATTATTTATACTTGTATTATTACTTTTATTATTATTTTTATTTTTATTGTTATTATTATTAATATTATTACTATTATTACTTTACTATTATTGATGACAATAATAATAATCATAATATTATTATTATTATTATTATTATTATTATTATTATTATTATTATTATTATTATTAATATTTTTTGTGTTGCAAGACCAGGGCCAATTTTATAATTTTACTAAAATAGCACTCACTTAGAATCACAACAAACTAGGCATTGACGTTCGAAATATATGATTTATTTGGGTACTACACAATATAATATATATACTGAGGAAGAATGGAAGTGATTACACAGCAGAATCTAGATAAACGACTATGTTGAATGAAATGAATTATTTCCCATTTGCCAAATTAAAAGATATGAAATGACAAAGGTTTATTTATGTTAGGCCGTAAAAGACACTTTGTCAAAGAATTACATGAGGATTGTTTCATATGGTGGATTCCACAGAGTGTTATTTCCTTCTTGACCTTTGAGGCTCTTGAGATCTGTTTTTCCGGTGGAGATGATACTTTTACCAACTGTCCCGAGTTTCTCAGAGTCTTGGACTAAAACGGACAGAGTAATGTAAATTTCACCCAACTGTGGGAATTCCAGGGGTGGCCATGGGTGTTTCTAGGATGGACTGATCTGGGCTGGATATCTATAACAGAACACCTAAAAAATGAGGACGTCTACAATTATAGGAAGGTCAATTTATTAGGGGTCTTATTTAAGGGGGCTTGATAGAAAGAAGTCAGAAAAAGGCCAATGTCATGGTTCATGCATGGCTCTGCTGCCGCTGTGCCGGTGCATGCATGATCTCCCTGGGGTTTTAGGTCTTATGGGAGGGGCTTGTTCCTGCCTCGTTCTGGAAGTTGTGCCGCCATGTCTTGGTGCTGCTATCTCTGAGACGCCGTTAGTAATAGTTCTTTCTCTGCAGCATGCAAAACTGTTTCCCGTGAGTCTGACTCTGATCTATCCTGTCTACAAGCTACCTCTTCCTGACCTGTGTTCTCTCTGTATCGCTTGTCCTTCCCATCCTCCTGACCCCGGTTCCGTCCTGTGTCTCCTTAGTCCTGTCTGTCTGACCCCCGGAGCCGTCCCGTGTCTCCACCTCCTCTGTACGTACTTTGATCTCCCAGCTACTGACCTTGGTTACTTTCCCCGACTTCGACTTTGTTGTGCCCTTCTGCCTCTGACATTACTTCCTTGCTTCCACCTGTTAACAGCTTGCTTACTCCCCGGTTCTGACGAGACATCCTGCTATTAGACTTTGGCTAGCTGACTATTCTTTTGTGTGCTCCATTGCCCTCTTGTGAGTTTTTTGCTAACTACACCTTGGAGCTGCCTCTCCAATTTACTTCAGTGTTCCCCACAAGCAGAGCGTGACAGCCAAGAGGTCTATGAGCAAATGTCAGTGATTTGGGGGGCATAGTGAAGTCACTTAAAGGGGTTGTCCACTTTTATAACTTATATTAACAAACATGTTGAGGACCCATATTTTATGGTATTTACTAATATATCCGTATTACAGGTTTTTTCTCCTGTACTTGTTCACGCAGTCGGGAGATTCACAATGGGTGAAAAAAGAGGAGCATGTGACCAGATCTGTCCATCAGCTTTGACCAATTGAAAATCACAACAGGGGATAGCTGCTTTCCTACTGGACAGGTCTGGTCACATGTTCCTCCGAGAGAACTGTGCAGTCAGGGATGAAGGAGGCTCTAACAATCCATTTATATCAAAGATTCCCCAACGGAGTGAAGGCGCGTCTATATATTGCGTATTAATAAAAATAAAACCTCATGTTAATCTATTTAAATTAATAACAAAATCATCTTCATAACAGATTACATTGCCCCACTCCAAATAAATGTTTTGATGTGAATGATGATGAAACATATGTGACTTTTGTAGTTCCAGCTCCATCAGTTATTCCTTATTTTTAGAAAATAACAACTGTGTTTTCTTTTATATTGAAGATACTAAGATTACAGATATAAAAAATTAACCAGAGCTCCTTATTAAAAATAAATTACCCCCCTCCCCCCGTAAACACTGAGAAGGATGTGTATTTGTGTCTACTTTGTTATTTTATACGGCATGGCTCACAAATTTAGAAGACAGAAAAGAGGGACAAGCTACACGTGCAGAGGCAAATAATGCTTCCAGAGTGCCCCCCACACACAGTGATGTTCCCACAGTGCCCCCCACACACAGTGATGTTCCCACAGTGCCCCCATACAATGTTCCTACAGTGCCCTCTATACAATGCTGTTTTCTCTCTTATATGAGTACGAAGTGAGAGTCTGTTTTCGGATTACTGCTACATGTCAGGAAAGCAAGTATGCGTACGTCAAGGTCAGCAGCTGAAGATTGATACAAAGCAACAGAATGCAGATTCACTCTCCTTAAACCCAATTATGTTCCCACAATGCCCCCCATGCAATTATGTTCCTACAGTGCGTATATATACAACGATTTTCCCACAATGCTCCCACTCACAATGATGTTCCCACAGTGCCCCCCACACTCAATGATGTTCCCACAGTGCCGCCACACAATGATCCTACAATGCCCCTACACAATGATGTTTCCTTAATTCTTCTTAAACCCAATTATGTTCCCACAATGTCCCACATGCAATTATGTTCCTACAGTGCGTATATACAACGATGTTCCCACAGTGCCTCCACCCACAATGATGTTCCCACAATGCCCCCACATACAATCATGTTTACACAGTGCCCCACAGACAATGAGGTTCCCACAGTGCCCCACAGACAATGAGGTTCCCACAGTGCCCCACAGACAATGAGGTTCCCACAGTGCCCCACAGATATTGAGGTTCCCACAGTGCCCCACAGACAATGAGGTTCCCACAGTGCCCCACAGACAATGAGTTTCCCACAGTGCCCCACAGACAATGAGGTTCCCACAGTGCCCCACAGACAATGAGGTTCCCACAGTGCCCCACAGACAATGAGGTTCCCACAGTGCCCCACAGACAATGAGGTTCCCACAGTGCCCCACAGACAATGAGGTTCCCACAGTGCCCCACAGACAATGAGGTTCCCACAGTGCCCCACAGACAATGAGGTTCCCACAGTGCCCCACAGACAATGAGGTTCCCACAGTGCCCCACAGACAATGAGGTTCCCACAGTGTCCCCCACACAAACTATAATGCCCAACCTAAAACACCATGATGCTCCAACACAATGATTTTGCAGCAGTGCGCCCCACATAATGTTGTTCCCACAGTTTCCCCCCTATACACAATGATGTTCCCACAGGGACCCCCACATAATGATGCTCCGACAGTGCTTCACACACAATGATTCTCCCACAGTGCCCCACTCAGACAGTGATGTTTCCACAGTTCCCCCACACACACAATGATGTTTCCATAATGTCCCCCACACACAATGTTCCCATAGTGCCCCTACACACAGTGATGTTCCTACAGTGCCCCACACACAATGATTATCCCACAGTGGACCACACAGGCAATGTTTCCAGAGTGCCCACACATATACAATGATGTTCCTACAGTGCCCACACATACACAATGATGTTCCCACAGTGCCCACACATACACAATGCTGTTCCCACCGTGCCCTACACAGACAAAGATGTTCCCAAAGTGCCCCTACACAAAATTATGTTTCCACAGTGCCCCCACACACAATGATGTTCCCATACTGCCCCCCACACACAATAATGCTCCCATAGTGCACCCTCACAGAGTCATGTTCCTACAGTGCCCCACACAGGCAATGATGTTTCCACAATGCCCTAACACACAGTTATATTTCCACAGTGCCGTCAAACACAATATAATGCTCCCATAATGCTCAACCTAATACACCATAATGCCTCCCAGTCACCTCACCCACAATAATGTTCCCACAGTGCACACTTACACAATGATGTTCCCAAAGTGCCCCACAGACAATGATGTTCCCACAGTGCCCCCACACGTAATGATGTTCCCACAGTCCCCTAACACAAGGATGTTCAACAGTGCCCCCCACACTCTATAATGCCCCCATAATGTCCAATCTAGCACAAAACACAATGGTGTTCTCACAATGACCCATGTATAATGATGTTCCTACAGTACCCCTTACACACAATGATGTTGCTAGAGTGGTGCCACACAAAATGATGTTTCCATAGTTTCCCCCCAAACACAATTATGTTCCCACAGTGCCCTCCCACAAAGTGATGTTCCCAGCCCACAGTGACCCCACACACAATTATGTTTTCACTGTACCCTCTAGACACAATTATGTTCCCACAGTGCCCCTACACAATGATGCTCCCACAGTGCCCCACACAGGCAATGCTGTTCCCACAGTGTTCCCACACACAATTATGTTCCCACAGTGCCCTTACACAATGATGCTCCCACATCGCCCCACAGAGGCAATGATGTTCCCACAGTGTTCCTGTCAAGGAGAAATTCCATAGTTTTGGAAATCTCCTTCTTAACAGCGAATGTCTGCTGAAATCTCTGATTAATAGTCACTGAGTGATGGCAAAGGAATTTAGACCACACAAATATCTGGTATAAACCCTACTCATTGAGAGCAGGTGCACAAGATTGATGTGCTTTTATTTTTACAAGCCTTTTATAGAGCTGTAATGGGTTAATATCTTAGTAAAATTCGTAAGTATGCCATTGGCTGTATTAAAGCATATGCAAAAAGTCTGTGATATTTATCCATTGTTTGGGACTTCCCCTCCAGTCCCTCCTGTGTCTCCCACCCCATATCTTGCAGAGTATTTGGCACGTAGCACCTCTTGCCATAAATTTGGACTTGCACCAGCCTTTGTTATCACATCTGCATTCTGTTGCTTTGTATCAGTCTTCAGCTGCTGACCTTGACGTACGCATACTTGCTTTCCTGACATGTAGCAGTAATCCGAAAACAGACTCTAACTTCGTACTCATATATGAGAGAAAACTTGGTTATAGAAAAGTAAACAGTGGTTATAGAAAAAGCATATAGAGAAACATATATATATATATATATGTATATATATATATATATATATATATAGATAGATAGATACAGTACAGACCAAAAGTTTGGACACACCTCCTCATGTGGAATGAAATACTTAAAGTGTGAAACAACTGAAAATATGTCTTATATTCTAGGTTCTTCAAAGTAGCCACCTTTTGCTTTGATTACTGCTTTGCACACTCTTGGCATTCTCTTGATGAGCTTCAAGAGGTAGTCACCGGAAATGGTTTTCCAACAGTCTTGAAGGAGTTCCCAGAGACGCTAAGCACTTGTTGGCCCTTTTGCCTTCACTCTGCGGTCCAGCTCACCCCAAACCATCTCCATTGGGTTCAGGTTTGGTGACTGTGGAGGCCAGGTCATCTGGCGTAGCACCCCATCACTCTCCTTCTTAGTCAAATAGCCCTTACACAGCCTGGAGGTGTGTTTGGGGTCATTGTCCTGTTGAAAAATAAATGATGGCCCAACTAAATGCAAACCGGATGGAATAGCACGCCGCTGCAAGATGCTGTGGTAGCCATGCTGGTTCAGCATGCCTTCAATTTTGAATAAATCCCCAACAGTGTCACCAGCAAAGCACCTCCACACCATCACACCTCCTCCTCCATGCTTCACGGTGGGAACCAGGCATGTAGAGTCCATCCGTTCACCTTTTCTACAAAGACACGGTGGTTGGATCCAAAGATCTCAAATTTGGACGCATCAGACCAAAGCACAGATTTCCACTGGTCTAATGTCCATTCCCTGTGTTCTTTAGCCCAAACAAGTCTCTTCTGCTTGTTGCCTGTCCTTAGCAGTGGTTTCCTAGCAGCTATTTTACCATGAAGGCCTGCTGCACAAAGTCTGCTCTTAATAGTTGTTCTAGAGATGAGAAGGTGTGTCCAAACTTTTGGTCTGTACTGTATATTCTCACAGTAAAAAAGCATAGAGAAAAATATATTGTATTCTCACATTCCCACACACAGTTATGTTCCCACAGTGCCCCCCACACAATATAATGCCCCAATAGTCCAATCTAACACAGCATGATGCCTCCCAGTGCCCCAACACACACTATATGTAGCCTCCTTAATGCCCAACGCACATTATGATGCCCTCACATTCCCCCTTAACATACAAAGAGCTGTTCCACTCTGTGCAGTGTTTGAGTTCAGTAGTAAAATACTGGGGAAAAAAGAGCTCATAAGGTCTTATCTGATGGTAAATAGAGGGTTAATAATATGTGTGCTCACCTGGTGACAATGATAAGCATGTAAGTAGGGCTGCTACATATCCAAGGCAGGAGGAGGATGATGATGAGTATTAAATGGACCGTCTTTGCGCGGCCCTTCTGATGTAATGAATAAAAGTCTACACTCAAAAGGGGGCTTTATATGCAACGACATCGCTAACAAGATGTCGTTGGGGTCACGGAATTCGTGACGCACATCCGTTCTCGTTAGCGACGTCGTTGCGTGTGAAACGTACGACTGACCGCTAACGATCAAAATTACTCACCTAATCGTTGATCGTTGACACGTCGTTCTAATTTCAAATATCGTTGCTGTTGCAGGACACAGGTTGTTTGTTGTTCCTGAGGCAGCACACATCGCTACGTGTGACACCGCAGGAACGAGGAACAACAGCTTACCTGCGTCCTCCGGTAACGAGGTGGGCGTCACTTTCTTTCGGCTGCTCTCCACCCCTTCTATTGGACGCCTGCCGTGTGACGACGCTGTGACGCCGCATGAACCGCCCCCTTAGAAAGGAGGCGGTTCGCCGGCCACAGCGACATCGCTAGGCAGGTATGTACGTGTGACGGGTCCTAGCGATGTTGTGTGCCACGGACAGCGATTTGTCCGTGACACACAACCGACGGGGGCGGGTGACATCGCTAGCGAGATTGCAGTGTGTAAAGCAGCCTATAGAGATGAATACCATCTGCGATTTATTTCAACGCGTATCAAAGGCTATCCTGGCTTCTCCTTCAGGAAAAATTGTAATAATATTTTTTTCCTGATGAAGTGTCGGGATAAGCTTTGAAACGCGTTAAAATAAACCGCATTTGCTTTTCACCTCTTTTAATCGTGGGTTTTAATTAATCACATGCAGAAGGGCAGCGCAAAGAAGGTCCATGCAATACTCATCAGCATTTGGTTTGGCGCAGGAGGCATGATTGCTGTGAGTGCAGCTCAGGTTTACTGATGGAGCTGACAGTTCCCTGCTCCACCATTGCATTCAGGGAAAGGTTATCAGATCAGGGCTGCTCAGGAGCCGGGCCAGGAAGGAGACTCAGGCATCCCCACCTTTAGGGATATCCCTGAGAATGGCATAGGGCCTCCTAGCCTGAAGGTCACCTTAGGAAACCCCGGATTTCTGCTATCCCCATAGTCATCATGACATCTACTTAGCCTCTATGGAACACCACACTTCGTCCTCACTTGGATATCTTGTGCAGACATGGATGCCCGAGACTTGCCCTCAGCTATATGTTATTCCTGGCTGTGCCATGATTGGCATGTTACTGATTTGCTTAAATAAGCAGCACGCAGAGCTCAATGAACCGGCCCTTGGCTTTGTCACTACATTTCGTTATAGGCCGTGGTCAGACAGTAATGAGACAAGAATGAGGAGTCAACTCTGCCGGATGATTCTGCATCTGATGCTCCTGGAGGTCAGCAGAATTATTCTATGTGACATTATACCTGTATACAGTTACTGGGCTACATGTATGTACAGGTATATAGACAGTGTCTTGACTGTCCATAGAAATCCTTTTCAATTTTAATTCTCAATTTGCAGGTTCCTGTCCGCTCATAAATTGTAGGTTTTTTAACCCAAACGGAGGCATTAGTTTCATAGGGACCCAACAAAAGGGATCACCTTGCCGCTGGCTGTTGGGCTCACATAAAACTGGACATTTTTGTGAGCTAAGTAGCTCATTTTTTGTTTTTCATAGCAATAATATTCATTGTTCCGTTCCACATGTCTTAGCACTACGGAGTGCAACTGTCTCCTTTTTGTTACTATGTTGTTTCATGATCACTTTGCACCTGTTCACATTAGAAAGGTAGACTGTGCCATCAGTCTTTTTCTGACACCTCTTTCACACATCCGTGAAAATCACGCACGTTTTTCACGGACGTGTCAAAGGTGCGTATTGCCCTCCGTGAGCCGTTTTTATGGCACACGTGTGTTCTCCGTGTGTTATCCGTGGTAATACACGGAGAATGGGAACTTTCTGCTCACCTGTCCCTGGCGTTGCTGTCAGTGGTGCTGATCTTCGGTCTCCAGTCCTGCCGACTCCCCGCTGCTGCAGCTTCCGGCCGCAGTGGAGTGAATATGCAATGAGCATAATGAGCGGGGGTCGGAAGCAAGTGACAGCAGAGACAGCAGCGCTGGAGAAGGTGAGTATAGATTTTTTTTATTTTACAAACACGTGTTTTTTCTCCGGTGCGTGTCACACGGATCACATCCGTGCGGTCCGTGTGCGGGCCATGTGACACCCGTGATGCCGGAGAAAATGGACATGTCTACGTGTGGAGCACACGGGCACACATATGCGTACATACGGTCCATAGCAAAACACGCACGTGTGTGCAGACCCATTGATTTTAATGGGTCTACGTGTGCCCGTGTCTCCGGTACGTGACGAAACGGACCAAACACGTACCGGAGACACAGACGTGTGAAGCAGGCCTTAGATCCTCCCACTGATCAAAAAGGTAACTAAGAACCTCGAGTTCAGTTTCGTAAATTTTGCCTCGCTGCAGTAGATCAATGTATCTTGGATGAGCGGTCCATGTTTTTTCTACATCTATAACATTCTGTAAATAATAATTCCGCCTCACTGTATAAATGTCTTATCTTAAGAACATTTTTGCTAGATACTTTGTTTTCGTTGTTTGTTGTTTTCTTTCTTTATCTCTATCTTGTATCCCCGTATTTATCCCCGCAGCCGTCTCTTCCATCCCATACTCCTAATCATTATTGATTCTCTGTTAGGCGTAGAGCAGATTAACGTTAAAAAGCGGTAATATTCAATTTATAATTAGTCGGAAATGTTAAAGCGGACGGATCCCGGTACCACGAAGAAACTAAATTTAACTATTTAGGAATGCAATCCTTTTGAGGTTCATAATATTAGACCAAACACATTGTAGCTGCCATAGAAATAATGCCGCCAGTATATGAAAGTGATGTGTAGTCTGCAGGGATGAAGCACTAGTTATATACACGACTGTTGGCAAATAACAGAGAGCCAACAGAATTTGTCACTATTAAAGGGATTTTCTGGGATTTGGAAAATTCCTGCCTTGTGGCTGTAGTTTGTTAAAAAAACCCCCACTGTTCTTTACTCACCCTCCCCAGGTCCAGTGCTGAGCGACCAATGCTGCTTCAAGTGTCTATATTTGATTTCAACCCCAAGGTTACATTAACAGCGCTGCAGCTCAGCTACTCTGCCTGAGTTGGATTGGCTGCAGCACCATCAATGTGACGTCAGACAAAAACAGACATCGAAGCAGCGGTGGGGACTCAGAGCAGGACCTGGGTATGGTGAGTAAAGCACAGTTAAAAATTACATCATCAAGTTGGATGGATGAGAGGTTTAAGGCAGAAGTTAGTTTTTACCATAAATCTACCATATTACCATCATTTTTTTGTGAGATACAGTAATTAAAAAAATGGCAATTCTGATATCTTTTCTTTTCTTTTCGTTGCTTACTCTACAGGTTAATTAATTTTACATTTTGATAGTTTGTATCTTTACAGACCTAGTTATACTAATTGTTTACTAAATCATTTTTTTAACTGTGAAATGGAGGATTTCAAACTTATATATTTAAAAATATATTATATTTTTTGTTTTTACTTACATGCAAAACCATTTTTGCACAGTCAACTTTGATGTGGTCTGTGATCATAAATCAGATGACAGGAGCTCAGAAAACAAAACAGATCAAAAGAGTTACAAGATTCCTATCAGACCGTCATAGCAAGCTCACTGACGGGTTTGCAGTTAACTCATTTTGCAGCCAGCAATAGACAATGCAACACTGAGGCAACATTTTTAATGAAAACCTATTACAAAATTGATTTTTAACCCAAAATACATGTATTTAAGGATGAAAAAAAAATTGTCACGAAAGGTGAAGAACTCCTCAAATATAAAGACCTATATCATGGAAACATATTCTGTACTCCTAGTAGGGAAAATTAAAGAAAAGGCTATTTTTTTTTCCACCTTGGCTATTATGGAATCGTTATGGCTATATAACTAGTAGGAAAAGGGGAATGATGAAATTGGTTTTATTTCAAGTGCCTGAAGACATTTTTGAAGCATGATGGATTTTATAAATCTATCGATTTTCAGATGCTTGATTATAGGATTCATGAAATAGATGGATAGATAGATAGATAGAGTCATGATGGGGCGAGGGCATGCCCAGCGTGTGTCGCAACACAGGGGAAAAACCAGAGAAAATGTAGAGGAAGGCTCTAGCGATAGGGAGAGGGATCACCATCTCACACTCATCTGTCACTGATCCCTGAGCTCAATAACAACCCTAGACAGTTTCCTCCTCCCATGCACCGTCACCTGCCTAGGCCCTTGACCCTGAACTTACCCTGGCTAGTGAGTAGGTCAGTGAGACACTAGTCCTACGACTACAATAGAACAACACAAGGAGAGAAGACAAACGGGTTTGGGAAAGACACACCAAATAACACTCATACGTTTCTTCAGCAGGAAACTTCACAGCTGCAACTGAAACAACACCTCAGCGACAAGCTCCTTCAAAGTGGTTAGTATAGAGATTCTATCACTGGCATGGAATAAAGCCAGGAGTGGGTAAATATAGTGAAAGGGACTGATGAAAAGATGCTGCAGCTGTGATTAAGGTTATGAGTAACTTCAGTCAGAAAGGAAAGAGTCGTTAACCCCTTCAGCTTCAAATGAAAGTAAATCAGCTCCAACACCAGATGTAACCTGTGGAATCAACACATATGTGACAGTTAGATAGATACAAGATTGATAGATAGATACAAGAGTGATAGATGGATAGATATAGATGCATAGATAAATGGATTATAGATAGAGTCACGACGGGGCGAGGTAATGCCCATTATGTGGTGCAACACAGGGGGAAAACCAGGGAAGATATATAGGGTGGCCCTGGTGATAGGGAGAGGGGTCACCATCTCACACTCACCTGTGACTGATCCGTGAGTTCCCTAACGTCCTTACACTGGTCCCTCCCCCCATGTGCCATCACGTGTCTAGGCCCTTACCCTGACTAGTGAGTATGTCAGTGAGACACTGGTCCTACTACTACAATCAAACAACACAAGGAAAGTAACACCTCAACTACTCCAGAGACTGGCTCCTTCAAAGTGGTCAGTATAGAGATTCTATCACTGGCATGGAGTAAAGCCAGGAGTGGGTAAATATAAAGGAAGGGCATGATGACAAGTTGCCGCAGCTGTGATTAAAACTATGAGTAATCTCAGGCAGAAAGGAAAGAGTCCTTAACACAGATGTAATCTGCGGACGCAACACATGTGTGACAGTTAGATAGATAGATAGATACAAGATTGATAGATAGAAGGATAGATAGATGGATGGGGAGATAGATAGACATAGGGATTGATAGATAGATAGATACATAGATACAAGATTGATGGATAGATAGATTGATAGATAGATAGAAAGATAGATAGATAGATAGATAGATTGATAGATAGATAGATAGTAGATAGATAGATGGATGGATAAATAGATAGATAGAGGGATAGATAGATATGACATAGCCATTATGCTTTAACACATGAAAAAAAAAAGTTTGAGGGAAGTTTATTTATTTAATTTTTTTTGTTGTCAGAATGTTGCAATTTGTGTTAAAAAAAAATGTAACTTTTGGTGATTTTACGCTGCTCATTAAAAAGTGGGTGCAGTCAGTCGCGCAGCTGAGCTGTAACCAGATTTATGACTTGCAAACTTTTAAAAAGTTGCAAACTCAAGAAAACAGATTTACGCAGAAGTGTCGTCTCTAAAGATGTCCCAAATGTATCCAACACTGATAACATTGGCACAAATAACAGCATCGCAACCGTAGGCAAAATGGATTTTAAACAGTCCCCTGATAATGAGTCCCCCCTTTATATTTTTTCTTCTCCTTCCCTCGTTGCTCCCGCACTTGGTTCTTGATATTCCCTACAAGTCCTCGGCTTCTCAGCAATCATCATGAAGATGTGTAGCCAGGACCGCAGTACACAGGAGCCACTTAATGTTCTTATTAAGAGCCCTCATACACAGCAGATGGCCAAGAAGCTTTAACAACTTTATTTTTTTTCTCTTTTTTTAATCTCTAAAATCCTTGAATTTATAATTGTCTTAAACGCAGCCTGAAGTGCAGCAGAATGACATCCGAGACGCCCGGAGGTGATGTGAGACGCAGCACAAGTGTGGATCCGGCACGACACCGAGAGTCACTTACATTACTGCGGTAATCTGGAAGAGGAGGGCTTCAGAGCACTATAGTGTTGCCACTTTTTAGCATCGAAAAAACAGCCTGATTATCGAGAGATCCTTGTGCATGGACATTAAGAGATTTAGTGATCTCATTATTGCTGTGGCTCAGATCTACAAGTGGCCTACAGTGTAGGAGTCTTCAAAGAGGATCCGCAAGCTCTCCTGACATGTCTGAGGCAGTATTTACAGTATGCTGCCTTGCAAGTAACTGTTTTGTAGCATCTTTTCTTAAAGGGAACCTGTCACCAGATTTGTCCCCTATAAACTGTGGCCACAAACAGCGAGCACTTATATGCAGCACTCCAGAATATGAAACAGTTTGTGCACCCCTATTAATGTTAACCTTTTTTTTTTATAACAATTTGGGTTTTTGCAGCAGCTATTTCAGTTTCATATATCTAATAACTGATGGACTGAGTAATATTTCTGGATTGAAATGAGGTTTATTGTACTAACAGAAAATGTGCAATCCGCATTTAAGCAAAATTTGACCAGTGCAAAAGTATGGGCACCCTTATCAATTTCTTGTTTTGAACACTCCTAACTACTTTTTACTGACTTACTAAAGCACTAAATTGGTTTTGTAACGTCATTGAGCTTTGAACTTCATAGGCAGGTGTATCCAATCATGAGAAAAGGTATTTAAGGTGGCCACTTGCAAGTTGTTCTCCTATTTGAATCTCCTATGAAGAGTGGCATCATGGGCTCCTCAAAACAACTCTCAAATGATCTGAAAACAAAGATTATTCAACATTGTTGTTCAGGGGAAGGATACAAAAAGTTGTCTCAGAAATTTAAACTGTCAGTTTCCACTGTGAGGAACATAGTAAGGAAATGGAAGAACACAGGTACAGTTCTTGTTAAGCCCAGAAGTGGCAGGCCAAGAAAAACATCAGAAAGGCAGAGAAGAAGAATGGTGAGAACAGTCAAGGACAACCCACAGACCACTTCCAAAGACCTGCAGCATCATCTTGCTGCAGATGGTGTCAATGTGCATCGGTCGACAATACAGCGCACTTTGCACAAGGAGAAGCTGTATGGGAGAGTGATGCAAAAGAAGCCGTTTCTGCAAGCACGCCACAAACAGAGTCGCCTGAGGTATGCAAAAGCACATTTGGACAAGCCAGTTACATTTTGGAAGAAGGTCCTGTGGACTGATGAAGCAAAGTTGAGTTGTTTGGTCATACAAAAAGGCGTTATGCATGGAGGCAAAAAACCACAGCATTCCAAGAAAAGCACTTGCTACCCACAGTAAAATTTGGTGGAGGTTCCATCATGCTTTGGGGCTGTGTGGCCAATGCCGGCACCGGGAATCTTGTTAAAGTTGAGGGTCGCATGGATTCAACTCAGAATCAGCAAATTCTTGACAATAATGTGCAAGAATCAGTGACGATGTTGAAGTTATGCAGGGGATGGATATTTCAGCAAGACAATGATCCAAAGCACCGCTCCAAATCTACTCAGGCATTCATGCAGAGGAACAATTACAATATTCTGGAATGGCCATCCCAGTCCCCAGACCTGAATATCATTGAAAATCTGTGGGATGATTTGAAGCGGCTGTCCATGCTCGACGACCATCAAACTTACCTGAACTGGAATTGTTTTGTAAACAGGAATGGTCAAATCTACCTTCATCCAGGATCCAGGAACTCATTAAAAGCTACAGGAAGCGACTAGAGGCTGTTATTTTTGCAAAAGGAGGATCTACAAAATATTAATGTTACTTTTATGTTGAGGTGCCCATACTTATGCATCGGTCAAATTTTATTTAAATGCGGATTGCACATTTTCTGTTAGTACAATAAACCTCATTTCAATCCAGAAATATTACTCAGTCCATCAGTTATTAGATATATGAAACTGAAATAGCTGTTGCAAAAACCCAAATTGTCATAAAGAAAAAAGGTTAACATTAATAGGGGTGCCCAAACTTTTTCATATGACTGTATATAAGTGCCTAAGCCGCTCTGTATAACATAAAGAATAGCCTTTATTCTACGCACCTGCAGGCGGTTGGGTCCGATGGGTGTTGCTGGTCTTAATCTAGTGCATCCTATCTTCTAGGAATCACCATCCTCCTTCCCAGCTCCGCATGGATCACACGTCCCACTTTATGCACATAATGTCCACCATTACGCTCCTGCGCATGCGCACTTCTCTCTGTCCTGCTGAGGGCTGATCAAAGTATTGTAATGAGCAGGTGCGGGTGGTCTTTGATTTTTCCTCTCTACTGCGCATTACAGTACTCTGCTCTGCCCGCAACAGGGCAGAGAGAAGCATGCATGTGCAGGAGCACAATGGAGGACACTTGAGGACTAGTCTCCTAGTCTCACCACTTTAATAAAACAACACGAGGAAGGTAAGACAAATAAAGAAAAAGACAAGAAATAGTTCCCCACAGCTACACAAGAAGGAAGCTTTTCTGCTGCAACAGAAACAACACCTCAGCTTCTCCAGAGCCTGGATCCTTCAAAGTGGTCAGTTATAGAATGCGCTATAGCCGGCATAGTAGAAAGGGAGGAGGAAGTTTATACAGCGGAAAGACATGGCTGCAGCTGAGATTAACAGCTACAAGTCAATCTCAGCAGGATACAAAAGAGACCTTCACCCTTTCAGCCACTACTGGAATTAAATACGCTCCTATTCAGGATAGGCAATGAGTGGATTCTAAAATGGATCTGTGATCAACCAACGCTGAGACCTTCTGATCCCCGATCCGCCTGAGGTCTCAGCAGGTTCCAACACATTTGTGACATTATTCTTTCTTTGAGGTAAAACATTTTTTTTTAAAACAGGCACCAAAATGTTTTACCTCACACGAAGAATAATCTATGATCCCGTGTTGTAATGTCTATATCGTTTTTTATCTCCTCCCTGGCCCAGGAGCTGTGCTATGATCAGACCATGTCTCTGTACGGTCAGACACAGCCATTACACAGTACACAGCAGGGGCACATATATAAGATTTTCTCAGCACAGGGACATTATTTTTAAACAAATCCAATTGTGGAAATTATTATTATTCCAATATCTATTGATTTAAATCAACTTTAACATTATTTTTGTTTGTGGGAAAACCCTTTAAGTTTTGAATAACCCCTTTAACAAAATCCAAAAATAGAAAAAAAACAGAAAAAAATCTTTCATGTTCACATAGATATCTATAAATTGATATTCCTTTGCAAGAGCGGCATACATATAAAAAATTTGGCTAGTCAATTCTGCAACACCTTCTGATCAGGTTTTCAAAAATAGCATGGTAAGATGCCGGACACCATGATGTAGACACTGATGTCTGTCACACAGGGGGATTGCATTATTTTGTTTTTTATTTCTGTTCCTATAATAGAACAGAAATCCAGATATTACGCTGCAGATGGTGAGCGAGCCTGAATTATAAATGTTTCATGAATGTGATTGTCAGGCATCGCGGTTGCATTCTCCATTATCTCCTGATTTTTTTGCTCTTTCAGAGATAATTACTTAATTGAGTAATTAATTACTTTGAAGTCTTCTGCCTGTATCACTTGTCTTTCAATTTTTTGAATTTGTCTTCATGTCAGATGTTTGTCAGAAGATGACTCAAGATGTGACATTCGTCTTAGTATAGGAAATCGGGTTTTGAATAGTGATAGTGTGGCGCCCCCGACCTTGTCAGGCACCACTGAGTACTGCACCCACGCTGGGTCAGTACAATACAGGTAATCCCAGAGGCTGATTAGGGTGTGGACACAAGAGACACCAGTAAGGCTGCTTTCACACTACGTTTTTTTAACATGCCTCATGAACGTTTTTTTGCTGTAAAAGTGGATCCTGTTTTTACAAAGAAAAACGCATGCAAACGCAAGTGTTATTTTACTGGATCCTGTCACTTGAATTTTATGGGCGGGCATTGGAGTCATGTGTTCGGGAGTGAGGGGAACTGAACGTGACAGACTGGAAATTCAGACGCAGCTGGGGGAAAAAGAGAAAGAGAGGAGAAGAGAGGAGAAAGGAGAGGAGAGAGAAGAGAAGAGGAGAGAAGAGAAGAGAGGAGGAGAGGGGAGAAGAGAGGAGAGGAGGAGAGAGGAGAGAGGAAAGAGAAGAAAGGACAGAGAAGAGGAGAGAGAAGAGAGCAAAGAGGAGAGAAGAGAGGAGAGCGAGAGGAGAGAGCAGAGAGGAGAAGAGAGAGAGTGGAAGAAGAGAGTGAGAGAAGAGAGGAGAGAGGAGAAGAGAGAGGAGGGGAGAGGCAAAGAGAGGAGAGAGAGAAGAGAGGAGAGGGGGGAGAGAGAGAGAAGAGAGAAAAGAGGAGAGAGAGAGACTGACTGTGAGAGAGACTGTGATCACGCCAGGCTGGTTTCTGGCCAAGCAGGATCCTGTCTATCAGCATGCCAGCGTTTACATGCGTTTGCGTGCTGTTTAGTCAGGATCCAGCAATTTGCAGTATTTGGACGCAGCTCAAAAACGCTACAAGTAGCGTTTTTGCAAAAAGTTAAAAAACTCCAAGTCGCTGGATCCTCACTATAACGCACGCAAACGCATGTGAACGCATGTTGACGCGAGTCCATTGCAAATGCATTGAAATGAAAACGCATTTGCACTGGATCCGTTTTTGCGTTAAAAAAAACGTTCAGGACGCATGTTAAAAAAAGTAGTGTGAAAGCAGCCTAACCAGGAACACACACAGAGCTGGAGGGGACCCCTGAGCAGACTCAGGGAGGGGGTGTGGCCCTCGCCTCCCAGCTAGTGGTGGGTGGTGAGACTGGAGACGAGGAGTGTGCAGAGACAGGCACAGAGGGGAGGTAGTAGTGAGCCGATTCGGCTAGTGGAGCTCAGAGTGCAAGGAAGTGGAGCGCAGAGTAGCTAGGTCGACACTGCACCGGTAGTGGCTGCTGGCGGGGAAGAACGGTTACCTTGCAGTGCCGCCTGAAAACTACCTAGGGCCGGGGTGCCGAGAGGTGGCTGAGTAAGGGGACTGCCTGGTGGACCAGCCCGCACGGGAAAACAGGTTCCCAGAGCAGGAACCTATTTACTAGGCCGGCTAAACCTGCTGGTGAGGGCATTGCATGCCCTTTACCAAACCTACACAGAGTCCGCAGCTACAGCAGCAACGAGGGGGCCCATAAGTGACAGAAGGCAAGCAGCCGAAATTACTTGGTCCACGCTGCCTGCAAACGGGCCAGAAAGGGGAGAACAGGCGGAAGCAACTTCCTTGGGTGATCCCAGCAAGACTTCAAGTCGGGGTCACCTCAAAACAAGAATGGCTAGGAAGGCGAGTCAGCAGTCACCCCTACATCAGCAGAAGGGATGCCTGGTTCCACCTGGTTCATCACAGCATCGCCCGGGTTGACTCACAGCTACCATCTGAAAGTGAGTAAAACCCCTGAAAGACATTGCTGCTTGTGTGTGAGTTCTTCTGCGACCTGTGGTACTACACACTTACACTGGGCCCTGGGGCCAGCCTCACTCTCGGGAGGCCACAACAACTGACAGCATCTAACATCAGCCCCAGGCGCTCACTAAACTGCAGTGGCGGTCACCCTGACCGCAATTACCGAGAGTGGCGTCACGATTCCCATAGAAGTTAACCTGACCTACCCTTGGCCAGAAGATTCCCTGCACTGTGGCGTCCCCGAACAGGATCAGCACTCCTGGGGCGGCACAATAGGTGGACCTGGACTGTAAAAGTCTGGATCCGCGTGGTTTCCAAGGTGCCCGGGTGCCGGACCCAGGATTATAGATATTGATCTAGATCCGGCACTCAAGAAATTAAAAAAAATATGGGAAAAATAATGAAAATAAGAATGAAGTGAGGGCTTCATACTTGCGAAGGCTCCGGCGCGGCTGTATACTGCTCCGGCGTGGCTGTACACTGCTCCGGCGGCCTCTACTTCACTTCCTGGGCCGCTCATCATTGCTCATCCATATGCACCACTTTCCTGGTGCCTGTGATTAGTTGCAGTCAGCTGACATGCTGCCTCTCACGGTGGGGGCGTGTCTGACTGCAACCAATCACAGGTGCCGGTGGGCGGGGAAAGCTGTGCATATGAAATGAGCCTAATGTGCAGCACCAGAAGTGAATGCACGGCCTGGGAGCAGCTCACAGCCATGCCGGTGTGTCTTGGTAAGTACAGTGCACTTGCTCCCATGCCCCCTATCCCTTCTAACACCATTTTTAATCACTGGATTCTAGTCCCTATAGACGTATATGGGGACAGGAATCAGGCCGGATTTTATAAACCGGATCACCTGGATCAGCCGGTCCTGGTTATCTGTGAGTCCGCTCATCACTAGGTGTGAATTTCAGGTTCGGCATTTTTGTACTGTCCGCTAGCGGTGGGAACACCAGGCCACAGACTTATGTCAGTCAGCAGTCAGTGTACGGTTATTCCAGGCTGAGGGAAGAATGAGACTTATATTTAGAGGTAGTGATCCAACCATGGGGCCTACATAAAAATCATGGGGCCCCAGAGCGAAAAGTCTAATTGGCCCTCAAAATAAAAAAAATAATAAATAGTTTTCGACTGGGTCACAGAGGAGCATACCTCTCGACTTTGCAGCCCTTACAAAGTAATTTTCCTCCTACTGAAGCTCCTAGATCCCCCTTTCATTGCACTTATAAAGTATAATGCCAACAAAAGGGCCCCACAAACACTGTATGATGCCCCCACAGTGAATTCCTCCACAGAACTCTCCACACACACAGTATGAGGTCCCTCCTAGTGTACCCCCCTCAACTAACCTGGCAATCTATGGTGACCCCAACACAGTAAGATCCTCAATTGTGACCCCCACACAGCCCTCTGTGCAGTGTAATGGGCCTACATACAGTATAATGGCCCCCACACCTCTCCATACTGTGTAATGGCCCCAACACAGCCCTCAATAGACCTTCAGAAGGAATAAAGGTCCCCTCAAAGACCTAGAAATATTATAATGGCATTCACATAGCCCTCTAAATATTATCATGGCCCCACATAGCTTTCCATATAGTATAATTGGCCCCTCATAGTGCTACATATAGTATTATACATGCCCCATAGTCCTCCATATAGTATAATGTCCCAACATTGTCATCCATAATAATGCACCCAACAATAGTGGATCCTATAGTACTCAATATAGAATAATGCACCCCCATAGTGCTCCATACAATATAATCGACCTCAATAGTGCTTTATATAGTATAATGCACCCCCATAGTCCTCCATTTAGTATCATGGGCCCAACATTGCCTTCCATATAGTAAAATGCACCATAGGGGCTTCAGTAAGAGGACATTTTCTTTGTAAGGGCTGCAAAGTTGTGAGGTATGCTCTCCTGTGATTGAGGCAAAAATCAATTCTAATTATTATTATTATTTTTTTTGAGGGGGGCAATTAGACCTTCTGCTATGGGGAGGTATCTATTCCTATATATTACATAGTCATTACACACAGTGATCTTTTCCTATATATATATATATAGGAAAATATATATATATAAATATATATATATATATATATATATATAGGAATAGATCACTCTGTGTGTAATGACTCTGTATAATATATAGGAATAGATCACTCTGTGTGTAATGACTATATATAATATATAGGAATAGATCCCTCTGTGTGTAATGACTCTATATAATATATAGGAATAGATCCTCTATGTGTAATGACTCTATATAATATATAGGAATAGATCCCTCTGTGTGTAATGACTCTATATAATATATAGGCATAGATCCATCTGTGTGTTATGACTCTATATAATATATAGGAATAGATCCATCTGTGTGTTATGACTCTATATAATATATAGGAATAGATCCCTCTGTGTGTAATGACTCTATATAATATATAGGAATAGATCCCTCTGTGTGTAATGACTCTATATAATATATAGGAATAGATCCATCTGTGTGTTATGACTCTATATAATATATAGGAATAGATCCCTCTGTGTGTAATGACTCTAATATATAGGAATAGATCCCTCTGTGTGTAATGACTATATAATATATAGGAATAGATCCCTCTGTGTGTAACGACTCTATAAAATATATAGGAATAGATCCCTCTGTGTGTAATTACTCTATATAATATATAGGAATAGATCCATCTGTGTGTAATGACTCTATATAATATATAGGAATAGATCCCTCTGAGTGTAACGACTCTATATTATATATAGGACTAGATCCCTCTGTGTGTAATGACTCTATATAATATATAGGAATAGATCCCTCTGTGTGTAATGACTCTAATATATAGGAATAGATCCCTCTGTGTGTAATGACTATATAATATATAGGAATAGATCCCTCTGTGTGTAATGACTCTATATAATATATAGGAATAGATCCCTCTGTGTGTTATGACTCTATATAATATATGCGTTTTCTATTTGTATTGAATTACGGAAACAAATTAACTTTTTGATGATATTCTAATTTATTGAGATGCACCTGTACATAGCTATTGACCTAATAGGACCCTTGCATATATTTATGATCCTACCACTGATTAATGTTAGTATACTGTGTCTTCTAAGACATTGGGATGTACTAATTATATAGAAAAGGAGTAAACATCTCCGGTTATTAGTCCGCAGCTTTCATGGTGTCGATTACCATAAACAAATCCAAAATGAAAAAAAAAATAATAAATAATAATAAAAATGAAATCCCCATCAGAATGCCGCCTCCTAAGGAGGGTTGTGCGGTTGTAGAATATTGCACAATGCTTTTCTATTTTTAAGAGCAATTGACTTGAGAGTCGGGGAAGCGTTTGGCTGTGATCAAGCCAGCGTGCGAGGTTAGGGCCAGGTTTAGCACATAAAGAGACATTCATTTATATTGTTACCATAGCAACAAGTTTATCTGTCAAGGCACAACATGAGCCGGATAGACTGTATTCGGCTATCAACATTTCCATATCTTCATACATTAAAGTGACTTACAGGATTAAGAAGCCATCGCTTTATCACTATTCCTGTGCATTTTGTGGTTTACAGCGGGGGGGGGGCATCAAAATTGGGGCAAAAATGACTAGCCGGGTGTCCCAATATGTCACAGACGTTTCATCTACTCAATGCCCAGACTAGATCCAGATGGGCCCCTGAAGAATATAAAGCATTTAATCCTGGTGGCTATGGGTCCCCTCGTATCTGGCATCTCATGGTGCTAACCCCATCCCGATCTACGGTATCCACCGGTAGAAAGCAGAGACCTTGAAAATGCTGACAAAGTTGCTGGAGAATCGTTTATACAATGATCATATTGTTTTCGTTGTCCTTCAGCCCTCGCTTAATTAGTGAAAGAGTGGAAAGTCACTGCAAAAAAAGAGTTCCTGTGATTACGTATTGGGATATGTGCACACGTAAAGTATTTGGCGCAGAAACTACTGCACCATTTCTGCATCTCTGGCAGGGAAAACACAGAGGCAAAAACACACAATTGTGCAGAATTTTTAATGCATTTTTGGGGCAGATTTTCCCATACATTAGAATTGACATACTGCGGATTTAAATTTACCCCAAATCTGCAAGGAGAAAATACTCAACATGTGCCCGAGACTTCAGGATGCTCAGTCACTTTGCTGGCATCAGGAAAGTCATCAGGTTTTGTGACTAATGCGTCTAAAAAAAAGCATAAAAAATGCAACAAATCTGCAGGGTGCAATTAGCTGAATTAATGTCAGCATCCCTGGTGGTCTAGGACAGTGAAGGGGTTGATTTCAGTTTCCTCGATGATTAAGGGCAGAAATAAAAGGGGTGATGTTGCCCACCTGCCCTCCGAGATCAAATGTCCATGTAGAAGAAAGGGTTAGGCTAGAATTCATGTGTCACTTCTCTCTTACAGACTACTTCGCATTCTTCTCCATTTTCCACAGACTCCTTCCCAAGCTTCTCTCTCGCAGACTCCTCCCTATTGCTCTCTCTCGCAGACTCCTCTCCATGCCTTGCTGTCATAGACTCCTCCACATGCCTCCCTGTCACAGACTCCTTCCCATGCCTTCCTGTCACAGACTCCTCCCCATGCCTCTCTCTCACAGACTCCTTCCTATGCCTCTCTCACAGACTGATCCCCATGCCTGCCTCCCTGTCACAGACTCCTCCCCATGCCTCTCTCTCACAGACTCCTCCCCATGCCTCTTTCTCACAGACTCCTCCCTATTGCTCTCTCACAGACTCTTCCCTATTGTTCTCTCACAGACTCCTCACCATGCCTCTTTCACAGGCTCCTCCCCATGCCTCACTCTCACAGACTCCTCCCCATGCCTCTCTCTCACAGACTCCTCCCCATGCCTCTCTCTTACAGACTCCACCCCATGCTTCTCTCTCACAGACTCCTCCCCATGCCTCTCTTTCACAGGCTCCTCCCCATGCCTCACTTTCACAGGCTCCTTCCCATGCCTCTCTCTCACAGACTCCTCCCCATGCCTCTCTTTCACAGGCTCCTCCCCATGCCTCACTTTCACAGGCTCCTTCCCATGCCTCTGTCTCACAGATTCCTTCCCATGCCTCTCTCTCACAGACTCCTGCCCATGCCTCTCTCTTACAGACTCCACCCCATGCTTCTCTCTCACAGACTCCTCCTCATGCTTCTCTCTCACAGACTCCTCCCCATGCCTCTCTTTCACAGGCTCCTCCCCATGCCTCACTTTCACAGGCTCCTTCCCATGCCTCTCTCTCACAGACTCCTCCCCATGCCTCTCTTTCACATGCTCCTCCCCATGCCTCACTTTCACAGGCTCCTTCCCATGCCTCTGTCTCCTTCCCATGCCTCTCTCTCACAGACTCCTGCCCATGCCTCTCTCTTACAGACTCCACCCCATGCTTCTCTCTCACAGACTCCTCCCCATGCCTCTCTTTCACAGGCTCCTCCCCATGCCTCACTCTCACAGGCTCCTTCCCATGCCTCCCTCTCACAGACTCCTCCCTATTGATCACTCTCAGACTCCTCCCCATGCCGCTTTCTCACAGACTCCTCCCTATTGATCACTCTCAGACTCCTCCCCATGCCGCTTTCTCACAGACTCCTCCCAATGCCTTTCTATTACAGAATCCTTCACATGGCGCCTTGCATACATTCTTTTCTATGACTCCAGAGTTGGTAGCAGGACATGTTCTGGACCTATACACTGGATACATCCAATTAGCCTTGGGACCTGCAATCAGCTAATTGGTGAATAGTTTCCAGACTCACATCCCATAAATTTGATATTGATGACTTTTCTTAAGGATGGATCATCAATATCAAATGCATGTACAATTCCTTTAAGAGGAGAGCCCATGAAGCACACTTTCCATGGTCAAAGCAAGCTCTTAAACTACTTGGCAGCACAACTTAGAGTGGACAGTGCTGCAGAGGAATCTGTCGAAACACGGCCCCTAGTGCCTGACTAGCTAAAGACCCCTCTACCACATAAAAAGACCCCCGTATTATAAATGAACATGCTGTGGGAGCTCAGTAACACATTTACATAGGGTTCCAGGAGGTTCCAGTTACGCCTCCGCTCATACCCCACCATTGTCACTAACTAACCACTAATTAAATATTTATACCTAATTTCAAGATTCCAACTAATGAAAAAATAGACAAAATCTATATTTAATGCCGACATCAGCACCTCCTGTCACAGATTTCTTTCTATTTGAATAAATAAATGAGTGTCAGGTAATAGTGAGCGGGCTCCTGACGTGATACAACATGACAGGCCGTCAACTCCTGACAGGACTCTCTTTCATCTGTGTCCGTTTTTATTAAATACCTACACAAATAGTCTGCGTGGGAGTTAAATATTAACAACTCCCTACATGCAGAGAATGGTAATGACACAGCGCACTGATGAGCACAATCACAAAAGTCAGACGAGTCGAAGAGAAGACATCATTACGCTGCACGCGGAGCACGGTGGAACCGTCTTCAAGCAACTCCTCGTTATGTAGAGAATATGGACAGCGCCGAGCAGATAATGGGAAGCAAATGAATAAATCCGTCTCATGGGCAAACACGTTCTTTGCAGCTCCCCTTTACTCTATTATTATTGGTTATATATTCATACATGAGCCCTCTTGAGATACAGAGCATAGATCCATGCTGTATTTAGCGGGTCCACCATACATACCTGTCAAACGCCATTGTGCCGCTTCCAATCTTTATGCGGTTACTTTGTTTTGCCTGAAAAAAGACCCATGGAGCCTGAAACTGCTAGAAGAGGTACCCCTTATGTCACAGGTGTGTCACGTGTGACAGACAGTCATGTGGTTTCTGGCCATAGAAGGTCACAGTGTCTGGCTGTGCAGAATGCTCCCTGACTTTCCATTGTAAGAGGTAGTTTTCCTGCTGGATTAATCTCTCCCCCTTTTGGATCCAGCAGGACCTCAACTGCCACCCAGCTGATGATCATCAGTATTCTCTGGGTGATTAACTACCCCTTCCTTCCTTTGAACTGGTGCTGGTGATTTCATTCATTTCATGCAAGCCCTGGTTACAAGCATGTTATTTGTGCACCTCTGTGGTATCTGCTGAAAACTCTGCTGAACGTCTACCTGTGTCATTTGTAGATAAGTAGTTTATGCTTTTCACCCTGTCTGTACCCCTTGTGTCATCTATAGTTGTTTAGTGGGGTTGATGAAGACCTCATGCCATCTGTTCCCTATTTAGATCCCAGCACTAGGGATACTTAGGGTCAGGTATCTGGCTCAGCGCATAGGTGCGGAACCAATCTAGGGTGGTGAGGGACCCCAGGGACCAGCAGTAGGTTTCGTCAAGGGTCACCATCTTCCCTTTCCCTAGACACAGGGTTTCCCTTCCATTCCCTTTCGCCCATCCATTCCCTATTTAGGGCCCAGCACTAGGGATACCTAGGGTCAGGTATCCAGCTCGGCACATAGGTGTGGAACCTATCTAGGGTGATGAGAGACCCTTGGGATCAGCAGTAGGTTTGGTCAGCATCTTCCCTTTCCCTAGACACAGGGTTTCCCTTCCCTTCCCTTTCGCCCATCCATTCCGTATTTAGGGCCCAGCACTAGGGATACCTAGGGTCAGGTATGCAGCTCGGCGCATAGGTGTGGAACCTATATAGGGTGATGAGGGACCCCAGGGATCAGCAGTAGGTTTGGTCAGCATCTTCCCTTTTCCTAGACACAGGGTTTTCCTTCCCTTTTACCGTGCGCTTGGTACTTCCCCGTACCTAGCGTAACACCTCAGTTCTCCACGGCAGGATATATGCAGAACAGGGATGAGTAAATCAATTTGAAATTGACCAATTTTTTTTACAAATTTCCTTGAAAATGTTGGATTTTGGTGGATTTGAAATTTTCTGGATTTGATTTGCATGAATCCAACAAAATGATGGCCAACCTGCTGCCAATTTGCTGGACTCTTATGAGGGCCTGGATGAAGTTAAAATAATAATAATAATAATAATAATAATAATAATAAAACACTATATTCTTCTGTCCTTGACCCTCATGTGACTTCTCGTTGTCACTTGGGGGGGGGGCGTTGCATGTAACGTTACTAACATACGTCCAACCACCATCAGGTGAATTTGTGGGTCTCAGCCCCGGTAGAACCAAAATTACGTGCAAAGGACTGGGGAGATGTGGTGGCATAAGGAGTCAAGTGAAGACCAAGGATAGGTGAGATCTTTTTCTTGGGACCTTGATAAACCTAGAAATGTACTTAATGATCTCCGGTTGCTATTGAGTAATAGTGGAAGACATCGAGGATTTTCTATAACCCCTTCACGATCTTGCAATTTTCCGTTTTCACGGTTTTGTTTTTATTTTTTTTTCCATCAACATAGCAGTATGAGACAAGTTGTATTTTTGAATGACATCATTCATTTTATCCCATGAAGCACTGGAAAGTGGGATAAAAAAAAAATCCAAATTCCTTGAAATTGCAAAAAAAGGGCAATTCCACTATTTTTTTAGTTTGTTTTTTTTTTCATGGTATTTACCATGTTCACTGTATGGTAAAACTGACTAGGCAATATGATTATCCAGGTCAGTATGATGTTGTATGTCTGCTACTCTGTATAGGAAGGCTGTGCAAAGTAAACATGAGTTCTCTGGAAATTTTGAAAATTAAATCAGGGCACCTTTAACTAGCATTTTCTATACATGAGGTGATGTAACAGTTTACAGGAAACACACTACAATATAACATTGTTTCAGGCAATAGTAAATTGAAGGCTTTAATAATCTTCACACAGGGCTTACAGAGTAACATATATGACAGTCTGTTCACAGATTATCTTCTCTCCTTACACAGTGGATGTACACAGAGCTGAATACTGTACCTTATCATTGCAGTGAGGTGGAGGGGAGGGGTGAGTCACTTCTCTCCACTATACTTCTGCTGCACAATAGAGTTTGTTTTTGAATTATCCTGAGCTGTTCTCCACTCCTGACAGTCTCTGTCCTGAACTTGCAAATCTCTGTAGATTCACTTTTCTCAGGATACATACACTACACTTTTCTGAGCACTGCTCCTTCTTCTTTACCAAGAGACAAACAGACACTCCTTTCCTTTTGCAAAGGCAAATACACACTGTCTGCTTCCCAGCATCCCCTGGATCACTGCTGGATACTTCCTACCTCCTACTGCAGGCTTAACTCTACAGTTGCTGAGTGATTTTAGATCATCTATGCCGTTCCTATTTGTCACAACGAGTACACATATACAAAATGTGTGTGTTTTTTGTTTAAGTGATGAGAAAATTTTAAAATTTAAGTGGGACGTACATTTTTCTACACACTTTTTTCATTAATAAGAAGACTGTGATACATGTCATATATGTAATAATCTATATACTTTTGAATTCAACTGTGTTCATGATCCTGGTCCATGTTTTATTAAACAGGATAGTAAAAGTCAAAGGGGCCGAGAACCTCACTCAATAAAATCTACTTAGACGTAAAAAGTAATTGCATTGTGTCAGGCGTATAAGACGCTGACGTGATGTTCTGTCTTCACTGTATTAGTGGAAAAATGCTTTGATTTTTCAAACTTTTTGGAATGAATGGAGAGATCGTACAGATACTCTGTCCATCTATTCTGCTTAATCCCACAGAAATCCATGTAGAGAGCTGAGGACAAACGTGGTCACCTTTCCATTCCCTGGTCACTTGGCAGGTCTATGATCGGAGCAGCCCTTTAACCCCTTCAGCCCCCAGCCTGTTTTCACCTTAAAGACCCGGCCATTTTTTGCAATTTTGACCAGTGTCACTTTGACAGGTTATAACTCTGGAACACTTCAACGGATCCTGGCGATTCTGAGATTGTTTTTTCGTGACATATTTTACTTCATGTCAGTGGTAAATTTAGGCCGATATGTTTTGCGTTTATTTGTGAAAATTTCGGAAATTTAGCGAAAATTTTGAAAATTTTGCAATTTTCAAAATTTGAAATTTTATGCCCATAAATCTGAGAGATATGTCACACAAAAAAAGTTACTAAATAACATTTCCCACATGTCTACTTTACACCAGCGCAATTTTTGAAAAAAAAAAAATTTCCGTTAGGAAGTTAGAAGGGTTCAAAGTTCATCACCAATTTCTCATTTTTCCAACAAAATTTACAAAAAAAAATTGTTTAGGTACCACATCACATTTGGAGTGATTTGAGAAACCTAGGCGACAGAAAATACCCAAAAGTGACCCAATTCTAAAATCTGCACCCCTCACTCTGCTCAAAACCACATCCAAGAAGTTTATTAACCCTTTAGGAGCTTCACAGCAACCAAAGCAATGTAGACGAAAAAATGAAAATTTTACTTTTTTAACACAAAAATGTTACTTTAGCCATAAAAATTAGTATTTTCACAAGGGTATCAGGAAAAATGCATCATAAAATGTATTGTGCATTTTCTCCTGAGTACGCAGATACCCCATATGTGGTGGAAATCAAATGTTTGGGCACACAGCAGGACTCGGAAGGCAAGGAGCGCCATTTGAATTTTTGAGTGCAAAATTAGCTGCACTCATTAGCGGACGCCATGTCGGGTTTGAAGACTCCCCGAGGTGCCTAAACAATGGAGCTCCCCCACAAATGACCCCATTTTGGAAACTAGAGCCCTCAAATATTTTTTCTAGATGTTTGATGTGCACTTTGAACCCCTGGGGGCTTCACAGAAGTTTATAACGTTGAGCCGTGAAAAGAAAAAAATTTTTTTTTACCACAAAACTGTTGCTTCAACCAGGTAGCTTTTTTTATCACAAGGGTATCAGGAAAAAATGCACCATAAAATTTATGGTGCATTTTCTCCTGAGTACGCAGATACCCCATATGTGGTGGGAATCAAATGTTTGGGCGCACGGCAGGACTCGGAAGGCAAGGAGCGCCATTTCACAGCAAAATTGGTTGGAATTATTAGCGGACGCCATGTTTCATTTGGAGACCCCCCTGAAGTGCCTAAACAATGGAGCTCCCCCACAATTGACCCCATTTTGGAAACTAGACCCCTCATGGAATTTATCTAGCTGTTTAGTGAGCACTTTGAACCCCTGGAGGCTTCACAAACGTTTGTAATGTTCAGCCGTGAAAATATTTTATTCTTTTTTTTACCACAAAATTGTTTTTTCAAACAGGTAGCTTTTTTTTCCACAAGGGTATCAGGAAAAAATGCACCATAAAATGTATTGTGCAATTTCTCCTGAGTACGACGATACCTCATATGTGGTGGAAATCAATTGTTTGGGCGTACGGCGGGGCTCAGAAGAGAAGGAGCGCCATTTCACAGTAAAATTGATTGGAATTATTAGCAGACGCCATGTTTCATTTGGAGACCCCCTGAGGTGCCTAAACAATGGAGCTCCCCCACATGTGATCCCATTTTGGAAACTAGACCCCCCCCCATACAAAAAAAATTAGTTTGGCGAAATAAAAAATACAGACATCAGTAAAAAAAAAAAAAAAAAAAAAGAGCGCCTGCCACTAAGACCAGTGCCAAACGTGAGAGCAATGCACGAGTCTCGCATCGCATCATCCACTGCAGTCTGGAAGCGAGCAACTGCGCTGGATAATGCGATGCGAGAGGGCGGGGCGGCAGATGAGAAAGGGCGCAGCGGATGGAAGATGGGAAAGGGCGCAGCGGATGGAGGAGCGGCAGAGGATGGGAAAGGGCGCAGCGGATGGATGATGGGAAATGGCGCAGCGGATGGATGGGAAATGGCGCAGTGGATGGAGGAGCGGCAGAGGATGGGAAAGGGCGCAGCGGATGGATGATGGGAAATGGCGCAGCGGATGGATGGGAAATGGCGCAGTGGATGGAGGAGCGGCAGAGGATGGGAAAGGGCGCAGCGGATGGATGATGGGAAATGGCGCAGCGGATGGATGGGAAATGGCGCAGTGGATGGAGGAGCGGCAGAGGATGGGGGGGTGAGATGGGGATACCTACCTTACAGGATGGATCTAGGCAGCAGGATTACAGCAGACAGAAGAGGCAGCAGATGAAGGAGGCAACAGATCGAGGAGGGTGAGAGGGGGCAGTAGATGGAAAATGGGAGAGAGCAGGCAGCAGATCGGGGAGGGGGGCAGAGTCTGATGGGAGAGAGAGATGGCACATGTAGGGGAAGGGAGGGGGGCTTGCAGCACATGTAGGGGGAGGGAGGGGGGCTTGCAGCACATGTAGGGGGAGGGAGGGGGGCTTACAGCACATGTAGGGGGAGGGAGGGGGGCTTGCAGCACATGTAGGGGGAGGGAGGGGGGCTTGCAGCACATGTGCTGCAAGCCAGCCACCCTCCCCCCACATGTGCTGCAAGCCAGCCACCCTCCCCCCACATGTGCTGCAAGCCAGTCACCCTCCCCCCACATGTGCTGCAAGCCAGCCACCCTCCCCCCACATGTGCTGCAAGCCAGCCACCCTCCCCACGTGGGGGGAGGGTGGCTGGCTTGCAGCACATGTGGGGGGAGGGTGGCAAGCCAGCCACCCTCCCCCCACATGTGCTGCAAGCCAGCCACCCTCCCCCCACATGTGCTGCAAGCCAGCCACCCTCCCCCCACATGTGCTGCAAGCCAGCCACCCTCCCCACGTGGGGGGAGGGTGGCTGGCTTGCAGCACATGTGGGGGGAGGGTGGCTGGCTTGCAGCACATGTGGGGGGAGGGTGGCAAGCCAGCCACCCTCCCCCCACATGTGCTGCAAGCCAGCCACCCTCCCCCCACATGTGCTGCAAGCCAGCCACCCTCCCCCCACGTGGGGGGAGGGTGGCTTGCAGCACATGGAGGGATAGGTGGTGTGGCGATGGAGAAGGGGCAGCCGATGAAGGAGGCGGCGGCGGCCGCCGATCGGGAGCAGCAGCGGCTGAAAAAGGTGGGTGCGACGGCGGCGGGGACAGTGGCGAGCATGGCGGCGGGGACGGCGGTGGATCGGGAGCGGCGGCGGGGACGGCGGTGGATCGGGAGCGGCGGCGGCGGGGACAGCGGTGGAGCGGGAGCATGGCGGCGGGGGACGGCGGTGGATCGGGAGCGGCGGCGGAGACAGCGGTGCAGCGGGAGCATGGCGGCGGAGACAGCGGTGCAGCGGGAGCATGGCGGCGGGGACGGCGGTGGATCGGGAGCGGCGGCGGAGACAGCGGTGCAGCGGGAGCATGGCGGCGGGGACGGCGGTGGATCGGGAGCGGCGGCGGAGACAGCGGTGCAGCGGGAGCATGGCGGCGGAGACAGCGGTGCAGCGGGAGCATGGCGGCGGGGACGGCGGTGCAGCGGGAGCATGGCGGCGGGGACGGCGGTGGATCGGGAGCGGCGGCGGAGACAGCGGTGCAGCGGGAGCATGGCGGCGGGGACGGCGGTGGATCGGGAGCGGCGGCGGCGACAGCGATGCAGCGGGAGCATGGCGGCGGGGACGGCGGTGGATCGGGAGCGGCGGCGGAGACAGCGGTGCAGCGGGAGCATGGCGGCGGGGACAGCGGTGAAGCGGCAGCAGCGGCGGGGCGATCGGAGACAGCGGCAGCAGCGGCGGGGCGATCGGAGACAGCGGCGTGGACAGCGGTGAAGCGGGAGCAGCGGCGGGGCGATCGGAGACAGCGGCGGTGAAGCGGGAGCAGCGGCGGGGCGATCGGAGACAGCGGCGGTGAAGCGGGAGCAGCGGCGGGGCGATCGGAGACAGCGGCGGGGACAGCGGTGAAGCGGGAGCAGCGGCGGGGCGATCGGGGACAGGGGCGGGCGGCGGGGCGATCGGGGACAGGGGCGGGCGGCGGGGACAACAACTTACCGCTCTCCTCGGCTTCCAGGGACGGTCACAGGCCGCAGATCCACATTGATTGGAGAGAGCGGTCACAAGACCGGTCTCTCCAATCAGAGCTGGGGGCGGGTGAAGCATCGATCACCCAGCTCCAGCCAATGGCCAGTGCTACAGCAGCACTGATCAGGGCTGGATTTCAATGTTCCAGCCATTTTCAATGGCTGGAACATTACAGTGGCTGTAATTGGCTGAGCGGCGTTCGTCAGCCAATCACAGCCTCTGTAGGTTCGGGGAGGAGGCACCACCCCTCCTGAGGTCAGGCAGAGGTCCCCTCCTTCCCGAATCCACCGTTTAAGTAAATAAATTTCACTCCCCGGGGCTCCGGGACCGCGATTTCGCCAGGACGTACTGAGTACGTCATGGGTCGTTTAGCACCATGTGACCATGACGTACTCAGTACGTCCAAGGTCGTTAAGGGGTTAAGAAATAAAAAAACAAAAATATAACAATTAAAAAAAATGTGTTTTAGGTGTCACAGGTAATAATAACTAAAGGTCGCTTTACACGCTGCGACATCGCTCAAGCGATCTCGTTGGGGTCACGGAATTTGTGATGCACATCCGGCCGCTTTAGCGATGTCGTTGCGTGTGACACCTATGAGTGATTTTTGAATCGTCGCAAAAACGTTCAAAATCGCTCATCGGTGACATGCCCCCCCTATTCTCGAATATCGCTGCTGCTGCAGCTATCGATGTAGTTCCTCGTTCCTGCGGCAGCACACATCACTCAGTGTGAAACCACAGGAACGAGGAACCTCACCTTACCTGCGGTCGCTCGCAATGAGGAAGGAAGGAGGTGGGCGGGATGTTATGTCCCTCTCATCTCCGCCCCTCCGCTTCTATTGGGCGGCGGTTCAGTGACGCTGCTGTGACGTCGCTGTGACGCTAAATGAACCGTCCCCTTAGAAAGGAGGCGGTTGGCCGGTCACAGCGACGTCGCTAGGCAGGTAAGTAGTGTGACGGGTCTGAGCGATGTTGTGCGCCACGGGCAGCGATTTGCCCGTGTCGCACAACCGATGGGGGCAGGTACGCACGCTAACGATATCGGTACCGATATCGCAGCGTGAAAAGCGGCCTTAAGCATAACAGTGATATCCCGGTGGTATTTTTCACACTGTTTTGGTATAGTATTGGTCTTGGTTTTGTTGTGTTTTTCTTTCTATTGACTCCTAAGTGGAGCCTTGCTGCATTAGAAACTTCATACAATAGCCATAAGGTGTGCATCCAATACCATAGCAAAAGACCATTGGTTTCTTAGGGGTCCTTGTAGAGAGAGAGCAAGGCCAGCACTGTTTATTTCGGGTTGTGCGTTACGCGATGATTTTGGGGGTTGCTGTTGCCCAAGGATCTTGCCCCATCTGTGAAGCTGGACTATACTCTTGGCTACGGATTTCTCCATTCTTGGTGGAAATAATTTACTGCATGCAACTTGCTTTTTAGTAAAAATTCTCACCTCTAAAAAAAGCCGGCTGTAGGGTGTTTCACTGCTCAAAGAACGAGTCTAAATAAAGATGGGCGAACCCGAGGTTTAGTGTTCAATGTTCGTACCGAACACAGACTTTACAAAAAAAGCGTTCGGGTGCTTTACGTATGCAAACCACTTGTGCTTGGCTACGTTCAGTGCTCAGCCCAGTGCGAGCCGTTTGCAGTCTTTGACCGGCTCGCACTGGGGGTAACAACAGTGTGATAGGATTTAGTGTGCTCCAAACAAAAAAAAAAAAGGAAAAACCCCACCCACTGCCCTCCCCAAAAGTGATCTGTTCATGGCTGGCTGCATGTGAGTGAAGACCCAAACTGCCCAATCATTGACTTAATTGGGGTTCAGGTCAAGTCTGGGTCCCAAACCAAACTTTATCTAAAGTGTGGCTGCACCCGCTAAACTGAACTTCCACGGTTTTGCTCAACTCTAGTTCTAATTTATGGAAGGATCCTGAAAGAAGTGTTCACAATCTGGCATTGCATGATGCTTAGACAAATCAAGTGATCATGTATTTCTTTCTTTATGGTGGGTGTTTAAATAGGTTATCAAATTGATTTTTCACTTAAATTAAATTTGTAAGTAGGATCAACCTTCCTAAGTCGTCCATATGGGGATGCAGGTCATAGGAAGTTGAATAAAATTATTTCTTGTTATCTGCGATCGGATGTCTTATTGCCAAAAAAATCCTTATAATTATTAATATGTGAATGAACCATTAAGATCTATGGGCCAGACAGAACTTATTGTAAATGAAAGGGGGTGTTAGCTGTGTGGGACATGTAATGACTGACAGTCTGCTCTGCTGATCTTAGTGCCGAGCTGTGTGCGATTATCACTTAGGCCTCTTTCACACGTCCGTGCCTCCGGTATGTGTATGGTCAGTTTTCTCACGTACCGGAGACACGGGCACACGTAGACCCATTAAAATCAATGGGTCTGCGCTCATGTGCGTGTTCTGCCATGGAACGTGTGTACGTGTGGAGCATACGTGTGCCCGCGTGCTCCACACGTCAACATGTTCGTTTTCCTCCGGCACCACGGGTGTCACACGGAATGCAAATGGACCACACAGAGGTGTTCCGTGTGACACGCACCGGAGAAAACACACGTGCCTGAGAAAAAAAAAAACAAAACTTTACTCACCTTCTCCAGCCCTGCTGTCTCTCCCGCAGCTGTCACTTGCTTCCGACCGCCACTCATTATGCTCATTGAATATTCGCTTCAAGCAGCAGCAGCGGGGAGTCGGCAGGAGTGAAGACCGAAGATCAGCACCATGGACAGCGACGCCAGGGACAGGTGAGTAGAAAGTTCCCGTTCTCCGTGTGTTATCACGGATAACACACGGAGAACACATGTGAGCCATAAACATGGCTCACGGAGGGCAAAACGCACCTTTGACACGTCCGTGAAAAACGTGCGTGGTTTTTCACGAACGTGTGAAAGAGGCCTAACACAGTACATCAGAGCTGAAACTTGTCAAAACTATAAAAAAATGAATAACAGATGGAACAGATGCAGATGGTGGACATTTTTGGGACAGAGAACAAAACATAGTATGCACAATTTTTTCCATCCAGAAAAAAGGGTAAAGATAACAACTGGAACGCCCACTTCCGTATTCTTTTTCTTAACTATAAAGTCTGAGGGAAACAGATCCATTAAAGAAGTTGTTGACTACTTTTACATTTATGGTTTATCCTTAGGATAGGTCATCAAAGTCAGCTCAGCCGGGGTCTGATAGCTCGCACCCCCACCGATCAGCTGTTCTTGGTGCCACTGGTGACAGCAGACAACCGGAAATGCTCAGTTCCGAAGTTGCTCTGTCATCTGATAGTGGCCGCGACCGGGTATGGCACATCCGCCTCGTATTCAGATCAATAGGATGTGCAGTCCCCGGCCGATCTGACATTGATGACTTATCCTAAGGGGTACTTTGCACACTACGACATCCTAAGCCGATGCTTGCGATGCCGAGCGCGATAGTCCCCGCCCCCGTTGCAGCTGCGATATCTTGTGATTGCTGCTGTAGCGAACATTATCGCTACGGCAGCTTCATAACAACTTACCTGCCCTGCGACGTCGCTCTGGTCGGCGAACCGCCTCCTTCCTAAGGGGGTGGGTCGTGCGGCGTCATAGCGACGTCACACGGCAGGCGGCCAATAGAAGCAGAGGGGCGGAGATGAGCAGGACGTAAACATCCCGCCCACCTCCTTCCTTCCGCATAGCCGGCATGAGCCGCAGGACGCAGGTAAGGAGATGTTCCTCGCTCCTGCGACTTCACACATAGCGATGTGTGCTGCCACAGGAACGAGGAACAACATCGTAACATCGATCCTTCCGTAATTATGGAAATGACCGACGCTACACCGATCATACGATTTTGACGCTTTTGCGCTCATTAATCGTATCATAAACGATTTACATACTACGATATCGACAGCGACGCCGGATGTGCGTCACTTTTGATTTGACCCCTCCGACATCGCAGCTGCGATGTCGTAGTGTGCAAAGTACCCCTAAGAATAGGCCAACAATGCAAAAGTAGTGGACAACCCCTTTAAGTCATTCTTTAAAGGATCCGTTTTTAAGCACTGTGTATGTCTAGAACAATATGCGTAACACAGACACCTCAATGGAGCTTTCCAAAATGGATACAAAGCTGAAACCAAACACACAAACCAAAACGGATCTATTTTTTAAAAATAGAAGCTTTGATTTACTTTTTTGCAAAAATGTAATAAGCCGTATGCACAGGAATTATCGTCATGAGACAAACCATTTACAAAACCTACGAGTGCCAAAATAACATGAATCGAAATGCAAATCCATGAAGCTCTCACAATCCATCTCTCAAATCTTCTGGATCTTGGCTTTAATACAATTAGCATTGACCCTACGCTGAGATTTGAAAACATTTGGAACTGAAAATACGAGCGGAGACATTAATAAAGGCTGCAAAAAAATATAATCCTTGTTTTTCATTGTAATGTGCTGTAAATAGCGGAAAGCTGGATACATGTGCCAGCTCCAGTAATAACACGATGCCAGGAGTTCCTATTATAGTGAGTTACTAAAGGTAATCTTTGAGACTGTGGTCCCAGCTCTTATTAGGTAATTCACCAGATCCTCCCTTCTAGTTCTGGGCTGACTCCTCACCTTTCTCAGAATCATCCTTACCCCATGAAGTGAGACCTTGCATGAATGTCCAGACCAAGTAAGAATGACATTCATCTTCTGTTTCATACATTTTCTAATAATTATGCCAACAGTTGTTGCCTTCTCACCAAGCTGCTTGCCTATTGTCTTGTGGCTCATCCCAGAAATAGAAACTTTGGTTTACTTTTTGCAAAAATCGAATAATCCATATTCACAGGAATTATCGTCATGAGACAAACCTTTTTAAAAAAACCTAGGAGTGCCAAAATAACATGAATCGAAATGCAAATCCATGAAGCTCTCACAATCCATCTCTCAAATCTTCTGGATCTTGGCTTTAATACAATTAGCATTGACCCTACGCTGAGATTTGAAAACATTTGGAACTGAAAATACGAGCGGAGACATTAATAAAGGCTGCAAAAAAAATATAATCCTTGTTTTTCATTGTAATGTGCTGTAAATAGCAGAAAGCTGGATACATGTGCCAGCTCCAGTAATAACACGATGCCAGGAGTTCCTATTGTAGTGAGTTACTAAAGGTAATCTTTGAGACTGTGGTCCCAGCTCTTATTAGGTAATTCACCAGATCCTCCCTTCTAGTTCTGGGCTGATTCCTCACCTTTCTCAGAATCATCCTTACCCCATGAAGTGAGACCTTGCATGAATGTCCAGACCAAGTAAGAATGACATTCATCTTCTGTTTCATACATTTTCTAATAATTATGCCAACAGTTGTTGCCTTCTCACCAAGCTGCTTGCCTATTGTCTTGTGGCTCATCCCAGAAATAGAAACTTTGGTTTACTTTTTGCAAAAATCGAATAATCCATATTCACAGGAATTATCGTCATGAGACAAACCTTTTTAAAAAAACCTAGGAGTGCCAAAATAACATGAATCGAAATGCAAATCCATGAATCTCTCACAATCTATCTCTCAAATCTCCTGGATGTTGGTTTTAATAAAATTAGCATTGACCCTACGCTGAGATTTGAAAACATTTGGAACTGAAAATCCTAGCGGAGCCATTAATAAAGGCTGTAAAAAAAATATAATCCTTGTTTTTCATTGTAATGTGCCGAAAATAGCGGAAAGCTGGATACATGTGCCAGCTCCAGTAATAACACGATGCCAGGAGTTCCTATCTGATTTTCGCTTGTGATTGTGCTCTGAAGTGGCATTCATCACTTATTTACAGGTGTATTGCCTTTTACTAAAAATACTCGCTGAAAACCGCTGGGATTGTTCTAGATAATATTTGCAATTGGCCCTCCCCAACGCAGAACGCCGCCGCCGCTTCCTTTCTTCTCAGCCGCCGGTTGAATAATTCATCTATTTACTTTACATATTGTTTCATTTATTACAATGTGTTTATACATCGCTCCTTTGTGCCATGCCGGATGATTGACAGATCATTGAAGAGATCGACTCTATTCTCTTTACCCTTCCTGAAAGCACAGGTGAATCTCAGCAAGGGTTGACATGAATGTCAAAGATGGGAACATTTTCAACTGACATCCTGAAGACACAATGCGGTGAAATTTGCATGTATTTTATCTTGTGAATTTGCTTCAAAATGATCCCCCCTTAAAGGGTAAGTCCACTTTAACAACCATTTTGCATAACTCATAGCAAGTCCAATTTAAAAAAAATAAGAAATAATATTAATAAATAATATTAATATAAGAAAAAAAATCGTATTATTTTATTCTCCTTTGCTAAAATGTGCCGGCATGGGTGCAGACGATAGAAATCCTGTGTGTAGTCTGGTTCTGCAGTCATGTCTTTCATTTGCCAGAACTTGTTATCTGTATATTAGAAAGAAGATTTTGTTGCAGTCTATAACTATGGAACCACATAGATCTGAATAGGACGGGCCCATTTTTTCTTTATGATGAGAAACTACAAAATTTCTGAGCGTAGAAGTAAAGTAGAGTCTGCAATCAGTAACGAAAGAGACATGTTTGTATTACATTTCACATCGACCACTATTAGAATAACAACCCAGGTGGAATTACACGAAAACCACTAAAACACACCTCTATAAAAAATATATTTTTATTCAATTTATAATAGAAAATATAGATATGACACCAGATATCTGACAAAAACACAAAGACACTGTGCTCATCAAGGCCTAGTGAAGAGCAGAGGGAGCGTGCAGAGATAGATAGCTGAATAGCTCTCAGTGAACTAGGAGGGACTACGATACTCCTCAACTCCTCCTGCCTACTTGCGGAGAGTGTTATAAAGTGTTGAACACTCCCCGCTCCGGGTGGCTGTCCCTATATATCCCTATGCTCCACTGACCTACACCACCACCACCAGGTGCATTGTGAAAAGACCAGGACAACATATAATGTATTAAAATCTGTTGGTTCCTGACTCGGACTGTAGACTATGCTACAGTCCAGATACTGTAAACAGCAGTTTAGGACAGAGCTAATGGGCCCAACGAAATCGGTGCCCACAGCTCCTCCCGACGCGTTTCCCCCCCTCCTAAAAAAATGTTCGGGGGTTCATCAGGGGTGATTAGCCAACATACACCTGTGAATAGACAAAAACAGACAGTTGGTGTCTTTCAATATACAGTCCAGCCAATCTCCAAGAAATCCCCTTCACATACGAGACTTACTTGGAACAGCATCCAAGTGTGGTGTAAAGGCAGCAGCAGGGTGTGCTTGTACAATATAACTTGACACCATCAACACAAGGGACTATAGATGTCCTCCTGTAATTCAATATAGTAATACACCACATAGGTCATTGTGTCTCCAAGATATCTATGCACCATGCACTAATCACACCTATCAGTGCATATCATGCCACTACCTTCTTAGGTCCACTTTTCTTTTCCTCCAAAATGTGGTATTAATGTTGCTCAGTGTCTCACGCCCGCATCCCGATATGGGGGTGGGACATCCTGTTCTCCGAGATTGACATGTTGATGGGCCAATCGGAGACGGATCCTATGTGGCCGGAAGTGACGCGTAAGGGACGGATTGACAGATCCCATATCCAATCCTTGTACCTAACGCTGCAGAGAGTGACGTCTAGCTCGATTGCAGCCACCCTCAATGGTAGTAACACATAAGCGTCCCAGCAACCGCATCGGCCTAGATGGAGACAGATCCTGCCCGGCCGGATGTAATGTAGCTCGATTAGATTGACAGCCCAATGGCCCTATCCTGGTTGCTAGCATTAAAGGGGGATGTATCACTGAATCGCATCTGCCCTCAGCGATACTGCATAGGGACGGATTGACACATCCCACATCCAATCCTAATGATTAACACTGCAGAGAGTGACGTATCACTCAGTTGCAGTCACCCTCAATGGTAGTGACACCCAGGCTTCCTAGCAACCGCATCGGCCTGGATAGAGGCAGATCATGCCTGACCGGATGTAACTTGATTAGATTGACAGCACAATAGCCCTATCCTGGTTGCTAGCGCCAAAGGGAGATGTATCACTGAATCGCATCTGCCCTCAGCGACACTGCATAGCCATACCAATTAGCTCAGTAGCCATTATATCCAAAATAAATCCACAAAAGACCAGGAGTCAGCACATGCCTATAAGCATTGTCCACTGACATTGTCCTGTGAGACTACCTCCACATGTTTTAATTAGTCAGTACATGCTGCCTGTGCCAGTTCGTTTATAAAATATTGCTAAAGCTTGAGACACAGTGATTTAACTGGTGTCAACACTCTGCGTAAATCTGTAAAGATGTCATTATATGTCTCTAAGGGTTCTTGGAGTTGCTTTATACTAAAATTAGGTAAAAATGACCCCAAAGTTGGCGAGAAGATGCCTTTCCTATCCTACACTAAAGGCCAAAAAGGGGCTTAGATAAAGCTGACAAAGCTCAAATTCTCATTAATTCTGACCGGGGATACAGAATCTAACAGAAATATCCACCTGGCTTCGCGTTGGAGGATTTTATTGTTCCAATCGCCCCCCCGAATTGGTTTCTTAACCACCTCGATCACTTGAAATGATATCATGCCAGCGTCTCCATTATGGCATGTATTGACATGTCGGGCTAAGGCCGTGTCTCTCTTATGACCAATATCCCCCAGATGCTCCCCAATTCTGACACGTAGTTCCCTTTTAGTTTTGCCCACGTACCCCATGGGGCAGCTACAGGTACAGAGATACACCACTCCCTGGGTCCTACAGTTTGCAAATTCTTTAATCCTAAAGACTCTGCCTGTCTTGTTGTTATGGAATTCTTTATTTTGGTTGATTCGTGGGCAGTAGCTGCATCTACCACACCTAAATGTCCCTTGAGGCTTCCGACCCAGCCAAGTCCCTTGTCCCTCTGGGGCTACGAAATGGCTATGTGTTAACTTGTCCCTTATCGACCTCCCTCTTCTGAATGTAACACTAGCATGCGATGAAATGCATTTCCCTATATCTGGATCAGATTTAAGGATGGGCCAATAACGCCTTAGCACCTCCATTATCCTGGGATTTTGGTCATCATACGTTCCTATTAGTCGGGTGATCTGCTCATCTTTTTGTCTTTTTTGTGACCTGACAAGTTCTTTTCTTGGGGTTGATCTAGCACATTTATACGCTGGTTCAAGTATGTGCAGGGGATACCCCCTCTGTCGAAACCGACCTCCCATGTCTAAGGCCTGGGCTTCGAAGTCGGACAGGGACGAACAGTTCCGTCTAAGCCTGAGGAACTGTCCCTTAGGGATTCCCCTTTTTAGGGGTGCTGGATGGTGACTCTCCCACCTCAATAAGCTGTTCGTCGCTGTGGGTTTTCTATATATGCTAGTGACCAATCCCCCTCCTAAGTCCTTTGATATTTTCAGATCCAAAAAGGCTAGGGTCTCTGTCCCAACTTCGAATGTGAATTTTAGCCCAAGATCGTTGCTGTTAAGTCTCTCAATGAATTGAGTAAACAGGGCTTGCTCCCCCGTCCAGAGAACGAGGATGTCATCTATATAGCGCCCCCAAAATTGTATATGGGGGGCAAAGATGACATCCTCGTCTCTGAAGACACGGGTGTCTTCCCACCAGCCCAGGAACATGTTGGCGTATGTGGGGGCACAGGGGCTCCCCATAGCCGTGCCCCTGAGCTGGTGGTACACTCTTCCATCGAATAGAAAATAGTTATGTGACAAAATATAGAGTAGGAGATCGACCACGAAGTCACTATGCTCCCGGCACTGGTTACCTCGTGTAGAGAGGTAATATCGAACAGCTTCTATCCCCTTGTCGTGTGGAATACTGCTGTAAAGCTGTTCCACATCAATTGATGCTAGAATGGTACCCGGGTCTAAAGTGATCCCGTCTAGTTTGGAGATGAGGTCATTGGTGTCTCTAATGTAAGAAGCCAAACCTGTAACAAATGGACGTAGCACTGTATCAACATAGACCCCAGGATTTTGGCCAATCGCATCAATTCCTGATACAATGGGTCGTCCTTTCAAAGGACATAACCCCTTATGTATCTTAGGAGTGGCGTAAAAGGTGGCTATTACTGGGAACTTTTGATATAGAAAGTCATATTCTTTTTCAGAAATTACCTTCATTTGAAGTCCTTTCTTCAAGAGGGTCTCAAGTTCTCTTAGATATTCAATGGTTGGATCTTTAGACAGTACTCGATAAGTTGTTCTATCAGTCAAGATACGTTTACACATTGCCGGGTAATCTTTGGTGTTCATAATAACCGTGTTCCCCCCCTTGTCTGATGGTTTTATTGTGATTTGGGTATTTTTTTCCAGATTACTCAAAGCCTCCCATTCATCCCTGTTAAGGTTCGGCTTTACAGATCGTAATTTAGGTTGGATGCTCTTAAGGTCCTTCATCACTAAATTTGAAAATATGTTAAGACTACTGTAGTCCATTGGGGGTGGTGTCTTTTTGCTCTTGGGTTTCAAATTGGTGAAAGGTCCTACACCTATACATTCTCCTCTCATCTCATCCAAATTTGATAATAGCCTAACGTCCTGAAGCATATCTGCTGGAATTCCCAGCCTAGTGCATTCGATTTCGTCATTATGGGCAAAGAATTTTTTCCATTTCAATTTCCTTATGAATAACTCCAAATCCTTGGCCCATATGAACGGGTCATATCTGGTTGTGGGGACGAATGTAAGGCCAAGCTTAAGAACCCTCATCTCCACCTCCGAGAGGTGGTAACTAGATAAGTTAATGACCTGGTGATCCAATGAACTCGGGATATTTAATTTTTCAAGGTTCTGTACCCATGATTTCTCAAATTGTAGGGGTCCCGCCCCCCTAAAAAAGGGGTGGGTGCTGCGTTGTGGGGTCCCACTAGTTGGTTCCCTTGAGAAGAGAACGGAGGAGAGGGCGGGGCATTGGGCGGGGCCATGTTGTCCATCAGTCTCGGTTGTGCCCCACCTGAATATGGTGTTCCAGAGTATGAAGATGAACCATACCTTCCACCATTCCTGTCCCATTGCCAGTTCCTTCTCCCCCCTCTACCCCAGTTCTTTTGCCTTCCCTGTTGATGTCTTCTCTCCTTGTTCCTATTGGGCACAAGCCGTCCCTGAGACTCAGAATCTGAGTAATCTGAGGATGAAACGTCAGTTTGGGGACCCGTGGCCCCCAAAGAGACCTCCTTCTGGCCTGTGAAGTCAGCCAGGTCCCTCAGGAAGTGCTTGTGCTTCCTGGTTTTCAAGTTTTGTTGATATTTGTCAACAGCGAGTTGCAGTGAAGTTTCTTTGGTGACAAAATCCGGTTCTCCCTTAAACTTCACTGCTTCCTCCCTGAGATTCTGCAGGGTTTTGGAACTGTTTTCTAGGGTGACCTTCTCCTCCTCCAGGAGAATGGTCATCAGTCTAATTGAGGAGTTGGTCAACTCCTCCTCCCACCTGCCAATCAGCCTATCTGTTCTTGATCTTTCTGCTGGTATAAGATTGATCCTAAGGCCACGTGGAACAATTCTTTGCTTTATATAGCGCTCAAGGGACTGTACTTCCCACCAAGATTTCACATTAGTTTTATAAGCATCTAGCAGTTCCGAAAAGACATTCCTGATAGTTGTCTTTCCTGTTCCCTGGTTGCCTATTGCCTTATCTGAAAACACCTCCTCGGCATCATCCAACCACCTAGTAGTGTTAATTGGTCCGGATAGAAATCCCGCCATTGATCACACATCGACCACTATTAGAATAACAACCCAGGTGGAATTACACGAAAACCACTAAAACACACCTCTATAAAAAATATATTTTTATTCAATTTATAATAGAAAATATAGATATGACACCAGATATCTGACAAAAACACAAAGACACTGTGCTCATCAAGGCCTAGTGAAGAGCAGAGGGAGCGTGCAGAGATAGATAGCTGAATAGCTCTCAGTGAACTAGGAGGGACTACGATACTCCTCAACTCCTCCTGCCTACTTGCGGAGAGTGTTATAAAGTGTTGAACACTCCCCGCTCCGGGTGGCTGTCCCTATATATCCCTATGCTCCACTGACCTACACCACCACCACCAGGTGCATTGTGAAAAGACCAGGACAACATATAATGTATTAAAATCTGTTGGTTCCTGACTCGGACTGTAGACTATGCTACAGTCCAGATACTGTAAACAGCAGTTTAGGACAGAGCTAATGGGCCCAACGAAATCGGTGCCCACAGCTCCTCCCGACGCGTTTCCCCCCCTCCTAAAAAAATGTTCGGGGGTTCATCAGGGGTGATTAGCCAACATACACCTGTGAATAGACAAAAACAGACAGTTGGTGTCTTTCAATACACAGTCCAGCCAATCTCCAAGAAATCCCCTTCACATACGAGACTTACTTGGAACAGCATCCAAGTGTGGTGTAAAGGCAGCAGCAGGGTGTGCTTGTACAATATAACTTGACACCATCAACACAAGGGACTATAGATGTCCTCCTGTAATTCAATATAGTAATACACCACATAGGTCATTGTGTCTCCAAGATATCTATGCACCATGCACTAATCACACCTATCAGTGCATATCATGCCACTACCTTCTTAGGTCCACTTTTCTTTTCCTCCAAAATGTGGTATTAATGTTGCTCAGTGTCTCACATCACCATATCTACATATACATTGACAATACAAAAATATAAAAATATAAATATGTGAGTCAATGCTTCAAGATAACATCTCTAACAGTATTATGGTATCTAATACTAGAATGAAGCATACCCATTATAGGTAAATGATGCATGATGTTCTCCAGGGACATTCAACCCTTTGGCGCCACTTCTAGGCCTTTGCTATAAGAGAAAGGAAAGCCATCTCTAAAGGCTAAGGGGGTTTACATACTTAAAGCTCACATGACCAAAAACAGGCATCAATGTCAACAAATATCAACAATACCTATGAGTCTGAAAGAAGGTTTTTAGATGATGGACGATACACAGTTTGGCACTTGAGATAAGGTGCAGCATGCACTCTCTAGCAGAAAAAAGTCTATCTGCCCTCTCTTAGGTTATGGATCCTGCTCTCTTGGTTCGCTCCCTATAGAGAAAAACATATTGTATGGCTCATATGTAGGGCAGAGACATATTAGCTTACATTGCCATCTCCCTTGTCATTACCTGGGCACTGATATTTCCTTAGTAGAAGCCCCAGGTGTTTCCTTAGTGGGAATCCTAGGTCACTACTTCAGATCCCTCTAGTAAATGAACACGTCCTATAAAGACATAATATACAGATAGCACTAGTGCTAGGTTATTTCCCCCTAGGCGTATCCAGATACTGGATATCGTATACAGTCCTGATTAAATAAGGAGAGTCACCTACCAGCAGGAGGCTCGGTCTTCAGTGACCAAGGTACCAGGCGCTCAGACGTATGAAGTTCCCCAGGGCACAGCTAGATGGCCTCCCAGGCTAAAGATCTGAAGGTCCGTAATGTCCCTGCTGCTTGTCTGCCTCTCCACTGCCATCTGCTCTTTTAAAACGCCCGCATCCCGATATGGGGGTGGGACATCCTGTTCTCCGAGATTGACATGTTGATGGGCCAATCGGAGACGGATCCTATGTGGCCGGAAGTGACGCGTAAGGGACGGATTGACAGATCCCATATCCAATCCTTGTACCTAACGCTGCAGAGAGTGACGTCTAGCTCGATTGCAGCCACCCTCAATGGTAGTAACACATAAGCGTCCCAGCAACCGCATCGGCCTAGATGGAGACAGATCCTGCCCGGCCGGATGTAATGTAGCTCGATTAGATTGACAGCCCAATGGCCCTATCCTGGTTGCTAGCATTAAAGGGGGATGTATCACTGAATCGCATCTGCCCTCAGCGATACTGCATAGGGACGGATTGACACATCCCACATCCAATCCTAATGATTAACACTGCAGAGAGTGACGTATCACTCAGTTGCAGTCACCCTCAATGGTAGTGACACCCAGGCTTCCTAGCAACCGCATCGGCCTGGATAGAGGCAGATCATGCCTGACCGGATGTAACTTGATTAGATTGACAGCACAATAGCCCTATCCTGGTTGCTAGCGCCAAAGGGAGATGTATCACTGAATCGCATCTGCCCTCAGCGACACTGCATAGCCATACCAATTAGCTCAGTAGCCATTATATCCAAAATAAATCCACAAAAGACCAGGAGTCAGCACATGCCTATAAGCATTGTCCACTGACATTGTCCTGTGAGACTACCTCCACATGTTTTAATTAGTCAGTACATGCTGCCTGTGCCAGTTCGTTTATAAAATATTGCTAAAGCTTGAGACACAGTGATTTAACTGGTGTCAACACTCTGCGTAAATCTGTAAAGATGTCATTATATGTCTCTAAGGGTTCTTGGAGTTGCTTTATACTAAAATTAGGTAAAAATGACCCCAAAGTTGGCGAGAAGATGCCTTTCCTATCCTACACTAAAGGCCAAAAAGGGGCTTAGATAAAGCTGACAAAGCTCAAATTCTCATTAATTCTGACCGGGGATACAGAATCTAACAGAAATATCCACCTGGCTTCGCGTTGGAGGATTTTATTGTTCCAATCGCCCCCCCGAATTGGTTTCTTAACCACCTCGATCACTTGAAATGATATCATGCCAGCGTCTCCATTATGGCATGTATTGACATGTCGGGCTAAGGCCGTGTCTCTCTTATGACCAATATCCCCCAGATGCTCCCCAATTCTGACACGTAGTTCCCTTTTAGTTTTGCCCACGTACCCCATGGGGCAGCTACAGGTACAGAGATACACCACTCCCTGGGTCCTACAGTTTGCAAATTCTTTAATCCTAAAGACTCTGCCTGTCTTGTTGTTATGGAATTCTTTATTTTGGTTGATTCGTGGGCAGTAGCTGCATCTACCACACCTAAATGTCCCTTGAGGCTTCCGACCCAGCCAAGTCCCTTGTCCCTCTGGGGCTACGAAATGGCTATGTGTTAACTTGTCCCTTATCGACCTCCCTCTTCTGAATGTAACACTAGCATGCGATGAAATGCATTTCCCTATATCTGGATCAGATTTAAGGATGGGCCAATAACGCCTTAGCACCTCCATTATCCTGGGATTTTGGTCATCATACGTTCCTATTAGTCGGGTGATCTGCTCATCTTTTTGTCTTTTTTGTGACCTGACAAGTTCTTTTCTTGGGGTTGATCTAGCACATTTATACGCTGGTTCAAGTATGTGCAGGGGATACCCCCTCTGTCGAAACCGACCTCCCATGTCTAAGGCCTGGGCTTCGAAGTCGGACAGGGACGAACAGTTCCGTCTAAGCCTGAGGAACTGTCCCTTAGGGATTCCCCTTTTTAGGGGTGCTGGATGGTGACTCTCCCACCTCAATAAGCTGTTCGTCGCTGTGGGTTTTCTATATATGCTAGTGACCAATCCCCCTCCTAAGTCCTTTGATATTTTCAGATCCAAAAAGGCTAGGGTCTCTGTCCCAACTTCGAATGTGAATTTTAGCCCAAGATCGTTGCTGTTAAGTCTCTCAATGAATTGAGTAAACAGGGCTTGCTCCCCCGTCCAGAGAACGAGGATGTCATCTATATAGCGCCCCCAAAATTGTATATGGGGGGCAAAGATGACATCCTCGTCTCTGAAGACACGGGTGTCTTCCCACCAGCCCAGGAACATGTTGGCGTATGTGGGGGCACAGGGGCTCCCCATAGCCGTGCCCCTGAGCTGGTGGTACACTCTTCCATCGAATAGAAAATAGTTATGTGACAAAATATAGAGTAGGAGATCGACCACGAAGTCACTATGCTCCCGGCACTGGTTACCTCGTGTAGAGAGGTAATATCGAACAGCTTCTATCCCCTTGTCGTGTGGAATACTGCTGTAAAGCTGTTCCACATCAATTGATGCTAGAATGGTACCCGGGTCTAAAGTGATCCCGTCTAGTTTGGAGATGAGGTCATTGGTGTCTCTAATGTAAGAAGCCAAACCTGTAACAAATGGACGTAGCACTGTATCAACATAGACCCCAGGATTTTGGCCAATCGCATCAATTCCTGATACAATGGGTCGTCCTTTCAAAGGACATAACCCCTTATGTATCTTAGGAGTGGCGTAAAAGGTGGCTATTACTGGGAACTTTTGATATAGAAAGTCATATTCTTTTTCAGAAATTACCTTCATTTGAAGTCCTTTCTTCAAGAGGGTCTCAAGTTCTCTTAGATATTCAATGGTTGGATCTTTAGACAGTACTCGATAAGTTGTTCTATCAGTCAAGATACGTTTACACATTGCCGGGTAATCTTTGGTGTTCATAATAACCGTGTTCCCCCCCTTGTCTGATGGTTTTATTGTGATTTGGGTATTTTTTTCCAGATTACTCAAAGCCTCCCATTCATCCCTGTTAAGGTTCGGCTTTACAGATCGTAATTTAGGTTGGATGCTCTTAAGGTCCTTCATCACTAAATTTGAAAATATGTTAAGACTACTGTAGTCCATTGGGGGTGGTGTCTTTTTGCTCTTGGGTTTCAAATTGGTGAAAGGTCCTACACCTATACATTCTCCTCTCATCTCATCCAAATTTGATAATAGCCTAACGTCCTGAAGCATATCTGCTGGAATTCCCAGCCTAGTGCATTCGATTTCGTCATTATGGGCAAAGAATTTTTTCCATTTCAATTTCCTTATGAATAACTCCAAATCCTTGGCCCATATGAACGGGTCATATCTGGTTGTGGGGACGAATGTAAGGCCAAGCTTAAGAACCCTCATCTCCACCTCCGAGAGGTGGTAACTAGATAAGTTAATGACCTGGTGATCCAATGAACTCGGGATATTTAATTTTTCAAGGTTCTGTACCCATGATTTCTCAAATTGTAGGGGTCCCGCCCCCCTAAAAAAGGGGTGGGTGCTGCGTTGTGGGGTCCCACTAGTTGGTTCCCTTGAGAAGAGAACGGAGGAGAGGGCGGGGCATTGGGCGGGGCCATGTTGTCCATCAGTCTCGGTTGTGCCCCACCTGAATATGGTGTTCCAGAGTATGAAGATGAACCATACCTTCCACCATTCCTGTCCCATTGCCAGTTCCTTCTCCCCCCTCTACCCCAGTTCTTTTGCCTTCCCTGTTGATGTCTTCTCTCCTTGTTCCTATTGGGCACAAGCCGTCCCTGAGACTCAGAATCTGAGTAATCTGAGGATGAAACGTCAGTTTGGGGACCCGTGGCCCCCAAAGAGACCTCCTTCTGGCCTGTGAAGTCAGCCAGGTCCCTCAGGAAGTGCTTGTGCTTCCTGGTTTTCAAGTTTTGTTGATATTTGTCAACAGCGAGTTGCAGTGAAGTTTCTTTGGTGACAAAATCCGGTTCTCCCTTAAACTTCACTGCTTCCTCCCTGAGATTCTGCAGGGTTTTGGAACTGTTTTCTAGGGTGACCTTCTCCTCCTCCAGGAGAATGGTCATCAGTCTAATTGAGGAGTTGGTCAACTCCTCCTCCCACCTGCCAATCAGCCTATCTGTTCTTGATCTTTCTGCTGGTATAAGATTGATCCTAAGGCCACGTGGAACAATTCTTTGCTTTATATAGCGCTCAAGGGACTGTACTTCCCACCAAGATTTCACATTAGTTTTATAAGCATCTAGCAGTTCCGAAAAGACATTCCTGATAGTTGTCTTTCCTGTTCCCTGGTTGCCTATTGCCTTATCTGAAAACACCTCCTCGGCATCATCCAACCACCTAGTAGTGTTAATTGGTCCGGATAGAAATCCCGCCATTGATCACACATCGACCACTATTAGAATAACAACCCAGGTGGAATTACACGAAAACCACTAAAACACACCTCTATAAAAAATATATTTTTATTCAATTTATAATAGAAAATATAGATATGACACCAGATATCTGACAAAAACACAAAGACACTGTGCTCATCAAGGCCTAGTGAAGAGCAGAGGGAGCGTGCAGAGATAGATAGCTGAATAGCTCTCAGTGAACTAGGAGGGACTACGATACTCCTCAACTCCTCCTGCCTACTTGCGGAGAGTGTTATAAAGTGTTGAACACTCCCCGCTCCGGGTGGCTGTCCCTATATATCCCTATGCTCCACTGACCTACACCACCACCACCAGGTGCATTGTGAAAAGACCAGGACAACATATAATGTATTAAAATCTGTTGGTTCCTGACTCGGACTGTAGACTATGCTACAGTCCAGATACTGTAAACAGCAGTTTAGGACAGAGCTAATGGGCCCAACGAAATCGGTGCCCACAGCTCCTCCCGACGCGTTTCCCCCCCTCCTAAAAAAATGTTCGGGGGTTCATCAGGGGTGATTAGCCAACATACACCTGTGAATAGACAAAAACAGACAGTTGGTGTCTTTCAATATACAGTCCAGCCAATCTCCAAGAAATCCCCTTCACATACGAGACTTACTTGGAACAGCATCCAAGTGTGGTGTAAAGGCAGCAGCAGGGTGTGCTTGTACAATATAACTTGACACCATCAACACAAGGGACTATAGATGTCCTCCTGTAATTCAATATAGTAATACACCACATAGGTCATTGTGTCTCCAAGATATCTATGCACCATGCACTAATCACACCTATCAGTGCATATCATGCCACTACCTTCTTAGGTCCACTTTTCTTTTCCTCCAAAATGTGGTATTAATGTTGCTCAGTGTCTCACATCACCATATCTACATATACATTGACAATATAAAAATATAAATATGTGAGTCAATGCTTCAAGATAACATCTCTAACAGTATTATGGTATCTAATACTAGAATGAAGCATACCCATTATAGGTAAATGATGCATGATGTTCTCCAGGGACATTCAACCCTTTGGCGCCACTTCTAGGCCTTTGCTATAAGAGAAAGGAAAGCCATCTCTAAAGGCTAAGGGGGTTTACATACTTAAAGCTCACATGACCAAAAACAGGCATCAATGTCAACAAATATCAACAATACCTATGAGTCTGAAAGAAGGTTTTTAGATGATGGACGATACACAGTTTGGCACTTGAGATAAGGTGCAGCATGCACTCTCTAGCAGAAAAAAGTCTATCTGCCCTCTCTTAGGTTGTGGATCCTGCTCTCTTGGTTCGCTTCCTATAGAGAAAAACATATTGTATGGCTCATATGTAGGGCAGAGACATATTAGCTTACATTGCCATCTCCCTTGTCATTACCTGGGCACTGATATTTCCTTAGTAGAAGCCCCAGGTGTTTCCTTAGTGGGAATCCTAGGTCACTACTTCAGATCCCTCTAGTAAATGAACACGTCCTATAAAGACATAATATACAGATAGCACTAGTGCTAGGTTATTTCCCCCTAGGCGTATCCAGATACTGGATATCGTATACAGTCCTGATTAAATAAGGAGAGTCACCTACCAGCAGGAGGCTCGGTCTTCAGTGACCAAGGTACCAGGCGCTCAGACGTATGAAGTTCCCCAGGGCACAGCTAGATGGCCTCCCAGGCTAAAGATCTGAAGGTCCGTAATGTCCCTGCTGCTTGTCTGCCTCTCCACTGCCATCTGCTCTTTTAAAACGCCCGCATCCCGATATGGGGGTGGGACATCCTGTTCTCCGAGATTGACATGTTGATGGGCCAATCGGAGACGGATCCTATGTGGCCGGAAGTGACGCGTAAGGGACGGATTGACAGATCCCATATCCAATCCTTGTACCTAACGCTGCAGAGAGTGACGTCTAGCTCGATTGCAGCCACCCTCAATGGTAGTAACACATAAGCGTCCCAGCAACCGCATCGGCCTAGATGGAGACAGATCCTGCCCGGCCGGATGTAATGTAGCTCGATTAGATTGACAGCCCAATGGCCCTATCCTGGTTGCTAGCATTAAAGGGGGATGTATCACTGAATCGCATCTGCCCTCAGCGATACTGCATAGGGACGGATTTAACTGGTGTCAACACTCTGCGTAAATCTGTAAAGATGTCATTATATGTCTCTAAGGGTTCTTGGAGTTGCTTTATACTAAAATTAGGTAAAAATGACCCCAAAGTTGGCGAGAAAATGCCTTTCCTATCCTACACTAAAAACCTTCTTTCAGACTCATAGGTATTGTTGATATTTGTTGACATTGATGCCTGTTTTTGGTCATGTGAGCTTTAAGTATGTAAACCCCCTTAGCCTTTAGAGATGGCTTTCCTTTCTCTTATAGCAAAGGCCTAGAAGTGGCGCCGAAGGGTTGAATGTCCCTGGAGAACATCATGCATCATTTACCTATAATGGGTATGCTTCATTCTAGTATTAGATACCATAATACTGTTAGAGATGTTATCTTGAAGCATTGACTCACATATTTATATTTTTATATTTTTGTATTGTCAATGTATATGTAGATATGGTGATGTGAGACACTGAGCAACATTAATACCACATTTTGGAGGAAAAGAAAAGTGGACCTAAGAAGGTAGTGGCATGATATGCACTGATAGGTGTGATTAGTGCATGGTGCATAGATATCTTGGAGACACAATGACCTATGTGGTGTATTACTATATTGAATTACAGGAGGACATCTATAGTCCCTTGTGTTGATGGTGTCAAGTTATATTGTACAAGCACACCCTGCTGCTGCCTTTACACCACACTTGGATGCTGTTCCAAGTAAGTCTCGTATGTGAAGGGGATTTCTTGGAGATTGGCTGGACTGTATATTGAAAGACACCAACTGTCTGTTTTTGTCTATTCACAGGTGTATGTTGGCTAATCACCCCTGATGAACCCCCGAACATTTTTTTAGGAGGGGGGGAAACGCGTCGGGAGGAGCTGTGGGCACCGATTTCGTTGGGCCCATTAGCTCTGTCCTAAACTGCTGTTTACAGTATCTGGACTGTAGCATAGTCTACAGTCCGAGTCAGGAACCAACAGATTTTAATACATTATATGTTGTCCTGGTCTTTTCACAATGCACCTGGTGGTGGTGGTGTAGGTCAGTGGAGCATAGGGATATATAGGGACAGCCACCCGGAGCGGGGAGTGTTCAACACTTTATAACACTCTCCGCAAGTAGGCAGGAGGAGTTGAGGAGTATCGTAGTCCCTCCTAGTTCACTGAGAGCTATTCAGCTATCTATCTCTGCACGCTCCCTCTGCTCTTCACTAGGCTTTGATGAGCACAGTGTCTTTGTGTTTTTGTCAGATATCTGGTGTCATATCTATATTTTCTATTATAAATTGAATAAAAATATATTTTTTATAGAGGTGTGTTTTAGTGGTTTTTGTATTACATTTCTCTAAAGCCTGCTTTACACCTTACGATATCACATACGATATCGTATGCGAAGTGACCCGGCCCCATCGTATGTGCGGCACGTTCAATTTGTTGACCGTGTCACACAAACGATTATTTCCCGTCACACGTACTTACCCTTCCATACGACCTCGATGTGGGCGGCGAACATCCACTTCCTGGAGTGGGAGGAACGTTCGGCGTCACCGCGACGTCACGCAGCAGCCGGCCAATCGAAGCGGAGGGGCGGAGATGAGCGGGACATAAACATCCCGCCCACCTCCTTCCTTCCGCATTGCCATCGGGTGCCGTGGGATGCAGGTAAGCTGCAGTTCATCGTTCCCGGGGTGTCACACACTGCAATGTGAGCTACCTCGGGAACATTGAACAACCTGACATTCAATTTTTAGTAATTGAACGACGTGCGTGCGATCAACGTTTTAACGTTCAATCGCAATTGCACGGAGGTTTCACACACTACAATGTAACTAATGATGCTGGATGTGCGTCACTTACGACGTGACCCCGCCGACACATTGTTAGATAAATTGTAGCATGTAAAGCCCGCTTAAGGGGAGAAAATGGTGTTAAAATCTAGAGAATCTGGATGATTGTAAAAATATACAAGTGCATCTCAATAAATTAGAATATGCTCAAAAAGTTAATTTATTTCAGTAATTCAATACAAAAAGGGAAACACATATATACTGTATTATATAGAGTCATTACACACAGAGGGATCTATTCCTATATAATATATAGAGTCATTACACACAGAGGGATCTAGTCCTATATATTATATAGTCATTACACACAGAGGGATCTATTCAAATACATTATATAGAGTCATTACACACAGAGGGATCTATTCCTATATATTATATAGAGTCGTTACACACAGAGAGATCTATTCCTATATATTATATAGAGTCATTACACACAGAGGGATCTATTCAAATACATTATATAGAGTCATTACACACAGAGGGATCTATTCCTATATATTATATAGTCATTACACACAGAGGAATCTATTCCTATATATTATATAGAGTCATTACACACAGAGAGATCTATTCCTATATATTATACATATTTTGGCCCACTCGTCCGTACAGATCTTTTCTAGATCTTTCAGTGTTCGGGGCTGTCACTGGGCAACATTGAGTTTCAGCTCCCTCCAAAGATTTTATATTGGGTTAAGGTCTGGAGACCGGTTAGGCCACTCCAGGAACTTGAAATGCTTTTTACGGAACCACTCCTTAGTTGCCCTGGCTGTGTGTTTTGGGTCTTTGTCATGCTATAAGACCCAGCCATGACCCATCTTCAATGATCTTACTGAGGGAATGTGGTTGTTGGCCAAAATCTTCAGATACATGACCCCATCCATCCTCCCTTCAATATGATGGAGTTGTCCTGTCTCCTTTGCAGAAAAGCACCCCCTAAAGTATGATGTTACAACCACCAAGGTTGAGACGGTGTCCTTGGAGTTGTATTTATCCTTATTCTTCTTTCAAACACAGTGAGTTTTATTTTGGTCTCATCTAACCACATGACCTTCTCCCATGTCTCCTCTGGATCACCTAGATGGTCATTGCTGAGCTTGAAATAGACCTGGACATGTGCTGGCATGAGCAAGGGAACCTTACGTGCCCTGCAGTATTTTAATCCATGATGGAGTATTTTGTTACTAACAGTAGTCTTTGAGACTGTGGTCTCTTCAGGTCATTGACTAGGTCCTCCATGTAGTTCTGGGCTGATTCCTCACCTTCCTCAGAATCATCATTAACCCTCAAGGTGAGATCTTGCACGGAGCCCTAGACTGAATGAAATTGACAATCATCTTGTGTTTCTTTAATTTTCTAATAATTACGCTATCAGTTGTTGCCTTCTCACCAAGCTGCTTGCCTATTGTCCTGTAGCCCATCCCAGTCTTGTGCAGGTCTACAATTTTGTCCCTGGTGTCATTAGACAGCCCTTTGGTCTTGACCATGGTGGAGAGGTTGTAGTGTAATTGATTGAATGTGTGGGTAGGGGTCTTTTATACAGGTAATGAGTTCAAACAGGTGCAATTAATACAGGTAAAGAGTACAGAGTAGAAGGACGTCTTAAAGAAAAAATAGCAGGGCTGTGAGAGCCAGAATTCTTGCTGTCCATATGGCTGGTCTTTGATCGGAATAGCCCCTCCAAAAAACAAAAACTCCATAATACCTCCGATATACCAAAAGTAATGGTTAAAAAAAAGTGTTATTGGTGCTATGGATAATAATGACTTATTTAGTTGCAATTATACTAGTAAAGTAACTAATTAATTTTTTATCCATGGCCGTTATTACTTGGGTAGTACTGTAGGCAATATGTGTTTGTTTTGTTACTGGAAGTGATATTCCGATCACAGAACTGCAATTTTTCCACCACTTTTTGCACGGGGAAAAGGCTGGAGTGGATTCATTGCTTTCACTTATTGGATCACCGGGGGTCTGGGGAATAAAGCCCCTGTGATCACAATGTTATAACATACCCTAGCTTTATGCTATCGCATATCATACAAATACTGTCATGGTGAAACCAACTTTTACGTGTGATATAAAATGACTTCCAGCTTACATAATTTGAATTAATCTAATGAATGTGATACAAGTCAAAAGTGTAAATAATTACCCAAGTAGGATGCCTAATTATGCAAAATCTATGAATAACATCTATGTGGCAGCTTGTTAGATTTTACGTCTACTCTGCAGTTCCTAAGAGGAGACACTGGCATAGAAATTACTGGGTCATGTACCCTGGAGGAGAGACGTGCTATCTGGTGTCACACTCTGTTATGTGCAGACTTAACTAAACATGTGTGATGGAACAGTTCCTGCATAGAAATTGTTCATTGGGATCCTTTTTTTTGTGGTACAACATTAGTTTTCTAAAAAAAAAAGTAAATACATAACTAAAGCAAATAATTCTTTTGGTGAGATAATCTTACCAGCTGGGCAGGAGCATGATGCATCTAACTTCCTTGACAGGGGCATAACACGTCTAATATCCTGGGCAGGGGTGTGATATATCTGACATCATGGGTAGGGGAGTGACACATCTAACTTCCTGGGCAGAGGCGTAATACATCTAATATCCTTGGCAGGGGTGTGACATATCTAAGTTCCTGGGCAGGGGCATAACACATTTAACTTCCTGGGCAGGGGCAGAAAACATCTAACTTTCTGGGCAGGAGTGTAACACATCTAATATCTTGGGCAGTGGCGTGACGCATCTAATATCTTGGGCAGTGGTGTGACACATCTAACTTCCTGGGTTTGGGCATAATACAACTAATATCCTAGGCAGGTGTGTGACATATCTGACATCCTTTGCAGGGGTGTGACACATCTAACTTCCTGAGCAGGGGTTTGACATAGCTAACATCCTGAGCAGAGGCATAACATATCTAACATTCTGGGCAGGGGAGTGACACATCTATCTTTCTGGGCAGTGGCATGACATTGCTAACATCCTTGGCATAAGCATGACTAAAGCGGGCTTTACACGCTACGATATATCTAACGAGATGTCGGCGGGGTCACGTCGTAAGTGACGCACATCCGGCATCGTTAGTGATATTGTAGCATGTGACAGCTACGTGCGACGGTGAACGAGCAGAAATACTCACCTTCTCGTTCATCGTTGACACGTTGCTCATTTTCAAAAAATCAAACGTCTGGTTGTTCATTGTTCCTGAGGCAGCACACATCGCTCCGTGTGACACCCCGGGAACGATGAACTGCAGCTTACCTGCGTCCTCTGGCAATGCGGAAGGAAGGAGGTGGGCGGGATATTTACGTCCCGCTCATCTCCGTCCCTCCGCTTCTATTGGCCGGCCGCTGTGTGACGTCGCAGTGATGACGAACGTCCCTCCCCTTTCAGCAAGAGGATGTTCACCCCCACAGCGACGTCGTTTGGAAGGTAAGTATGTGTGACGGGGGGTTATGACTTTGTGCGTCACGGGGCATTGCATATCTAAGATCCTAGATAGTAGCGTGGCAAATGTAACATCCTCGGCAAGGGCATGACATATCTAATATCCTGGGAGGAGAGTGACATATCTAACATCCTAGGCAGGGGTGTGACATATTTAACATTCTGGGCAGGGCAGTGTCATATCTAACATCCTGAGCAGGGCTGTGTCATATCTAACATCCTGAGCAGGGCTGTGTCATATCTAACATCCTGAGCAGGGCCGTGTCATATCTAACATCCTGGACAGGGGCTTGGCATATCTAACATCCTGGGCAGGGGCGTGACATATCTAACATCCTGGGCAGGGGCGTGGCATATCTAACATCCTGGGCAGGAGAGTGACATAACTAACCTCCTAGGCAGGGGTGTGACATATCTAACATCCTAGGCAGGGGTGTGACATATCTAACATCCTAGGCAGGGGCGTGGCATATCTAACATCCTGGGCAGGGGCTTGTCTTTATCTAACATCCTGGGCAGGGGCATGACATATCTAACATCCTGGGCAGAGGTGTGACATTTCTAACATCCTGGGCAGGAGCGTGGCATATCTAACATCCTGGGCAGGGGTGTGACATATCTAGACATATCTAACATCCTGAGCAGGGGCATGGCATACCTAACATCCTGAGCAGGGGCGTGTCATATCTAACATCCTAGGCAGAGGCGTGGCATATCTAACATCCTGGGCAGGGGCGTGACATATCTAACATCCTGGGCAGGGGCGTGGCATATTTAACATCCTGGGCAAGGGCGTGGCATATCTAACATCCTGGGCAGGGGCATGACATATCGAACATCCTGGACAGAGGCTTGGCATATCTAACATCCTGGGCAGGGGCATGGCATATCTAACATCCTGGGCAGGGGCCTGGCATATCTAGCATCCTGGGCAGGGGTGTGACATATCTAACACCCTAAGCAGGGGCATGGCATATCTAACATCCTGGGAAGAGGTGTGGCACATCTAACATCCTGGGCAGGGGCGTGGCATATCAAACATCCTGGGCAGGGGCATGGCATATCTAACATCCTGGGCAGGGGAGTGACACATCTATCTTTCTGGGCAGTGGCATGACATTGCTAACATCCTTGGCATAAGCATGACTAAAGCGGCCTTTACACGCTACGATATATCTAACGAGATGTCGGCGGGGTCACGTCGTTAGTGACGCACATCCGGCATCGTTAGTGATATTGTAGCATGTGACAGCTACGTGCGACGGTGAACGAGCAGAAATACTCACCTTCTCGTTCATCGTTGACACGTTGCTCATTTTCAAAAAATCAAACGTCTGGTTGTTCATTGTTCCTGAGGCAGCACACATCGCTCCGTGTGACACCCCGGGAACGATGAACTGCAGCTTACCTGCGTCCTCTGGCAATGCGGAAGGAAGGAGGTGGGCGGGATATTTACGTCCCGCTCATCTCCGTCCCTCCGCTTCTATTGGCCGGCCGCTGTGTGACGTCGCAGTGATGACGAACGTCCCTCCCCTTTCAGCAAGAGGATGTTCGCCCCCACAGCGACGTCGTTTGGAAGGTAAGTATGTGTGACGGGGGGTTATGACTTTGTGCGTCACGGGGCATTGCATATCTAAGATCCTAGATAGTAGCGTGGCAAATGTAACATCCTCGGCAAGGGCATGACATATCTAATATCCTGGGAGGAGAGTGACATATCTAACATCCTAGGCAGGGGTGTGACATATCTAACATTCTGGGCAGGGCAGTGTCATATCTAACATCCTGAGCAGGGCTGTGTCATATCTAACATCCTGAGCAGGGCCGTGTCATATCTAACATCCTGGACGGGGCTTGGCATATCTAACATCCTGGGCAGGGGCGTGACATATCAAACATCCTGGGCAGGGCAGTGTCATATCTAACATCCTGAGCAGGGCTGTGTCATATCTAACATCCTGAGCAGGGCCGTGTCATATCTAACATCCTGGACAGGGGCTTGGCATATCTAACATCCTGGGCAGGGGCGTGACATATCTAACATCCTGGGCAGGGGCGTGGCATATCTAACATCCTGGGCAGGAGAGTGACATAACTAACCTCCTAGGCAGGGGTGTGACATATCTAACATCCTAGGCAGGGGTGTGACATATCTAACATCCTAGGCAGGGGCGTGGCATATCTAACATCCTGGGCAGGGGCTTGTCTTTATCTAACATCCTGGGCAGGGGCATGACATATCTAACATCCTGGGCAGAGGTGTGACATTTCTAACATCCTGGGCAGGAGCGTGGCATATCTAACATCCTGGGCAGGGGTGTGACATATCTAGACATATCTAACATCCTGAGCAGGGGCATGGCATACCTAACATCCTGAGCAGGGGCGTGTCATATCTAACATCCTAGGCAGAGGCGTGGCATATCTAACATCCTGGGCAGGGGCGTGACATATCTAACATCCTGGGCAGGGGCGTGGCATATTTAACATCCTGGGCAAGGGCGTGGCATATCTAACATCCTGGGCAGGGGCATGACATATCGAACATCCTGGACAGAGGCTTGGCATATCTAACATCCTGGGCAGGGGCATGGCATATCTAACATCCTGGGCAGGGGCCTGGCATATCTAGCATCCTGGGCAGGGGTGTGACATATCTAACACCCTAAGCAGGGGCATGGCATATATAACATCCTGGGAAGAGGTGTGGCACATCTAACATCCTGGGCAGGGGCGTGGCATATCAAACATCCTGGGCAGGGGCATGGCATATCTAACATCCTGGGCAGGGGCGTGGCATTTCAAACATCCTGGGCAGGGGCGTGGCATATCTAACATCCTACAAATTCAAACAACTAACCAGCACCTCCTAACAGAGTAAGACAATTGTGAACAGGTGCAAGCTGTCACGACTATTCAGTATATAACCAAGAAAATACAGCTGCACTCTGTAAATGCTATTATATGCAAATACTGAATATAGAAAATTGAAATTGCATTACTGCTATATAAAATATGTTAAAAAATGAAGGTACTTAGTGCACAAATTGGCCACTACATGAGAGCCCATCAGACACAACCAAGCGTACTTCTTAGATGGGACCCTAATTAAAAAATGACTCTCCTAGGCTGAAAGCCTGCAACTTTAAGGACAGGAAGGATCCAGCTTTAATTAAAAATGCTCTGGACTGATGAGAGGAGAGCTTAATCATAAAGGAGTATACTACATCACACACATATATTTATACACATTACACACAAATAGTTACTTACCCCAATGAGCAGTGTAGAACTTCTGTGCAGGCTCCATCCTTGTCCATCTCTTGTCTTTCCTCCTGTCTTGTCCATCTCCTGTTGCAGGGATCAAGTTACAACAGCCAGTAAGAAACTCAGGCTGTTATAACCTAAAAGAAGAAAGACAAAAGAGGAAAAGAGAAGACAAGTTCTGCAAAGGCGCTCAACCTGCATCACCTCCCATTATTACCTCCTCTGCCTCCACCTTGCTGTATCCCAGACTATGGAAACAATCCCCGAAAAATGCCCGACCTTGAAAACACCACCATTTAATGTGCTGGGTATATAGACATTTCAATATTTAACAACTTTGAGTGTTATTTTAGCTTAACCATAATTTTTGTATGAAGCTACAAATATCTCGGAACGTAGCATAAACCAGTTCTTACCATTAGGCAATTGTCTGCCGCTCCATGGCTGTACCCTAAAATTATCAGCTTTTAACCGCTTCCTCGAATCACCATGAAAAGCTTTTCTAATATATTAACACGCTATTGATTGCACTAATTAAGGGTTTGCAAATACTCTTGCACACACTAATTAGCATCTCATGCAGTCCTATTAAGGACTAATTATGGTTAGGTAACGTAAATATTTGTAACTTATGGTGACTTAAGTAATGACGAACAAACACAGGTCACTACTGTTATAAAATCACAGCAGGTACCCCTGCACCAGCTCCAATAATGCAGCAAAATGCATAAAAAGCAAGCAATAGACGATAACGCCTCCATCCAAGTTAATTAGCTCATTATTATCTTTATCTAAACGACTTCTATAATCTGAATTATCAGTCTCATTTCTTCTGGAAATGGCCAAGTCTTATCCATTTTGGCCACAAAGCTCCTCAAAAATGAAAAGCACGACACCAATTATTATTTTTATTTTACATAGATTTTTCCAAAGGCCTCAGGTTTACGATGCCGGGTGTCTTACTGCAAAATGGGATTCTTTCCTGTGTCCTTCAATGATATCTGCATCTTTTACTTCACCTTCTAAAGAGAGAGTCAAGGTTTTTTCTATGCTTTTTTTTATATAAAATGAAGTAAAAATGGGTCTCAACGCAGTTTTTAATGAAAAACAAACTGAAATATCTTTTGTTTTTAAGTCCCTCGGTATATAAAATGCTTAAAGGGAACCTATCACCAGATTTGTTGCCTATAAGCTGTGGCCACCACCAGTGAGCTCTTATATACAGCATTCTAACATGGTGTATATAAGAGCCTAGGCCGCTGTGTAGAACATAAAAATCACTTTATAATACTCACCTAAGGGGCAGTTCATTGGAGTTGGGTCATATGGGTGTCTCCGTTCTCCGGTGCCGGCGCCTCACCTTTCGGCCATCTTTGTCCTCCTTCTGAAGCCTGTGTGCCTGATGCGTCCTACGTCATCCACACAGGCCGGCATTGAGGTCCCATGCAGGTGCATTACAATACTTTGATCTGCTCAGGGCAGCTCAAAGTGCGCCTTCGAAGAACCTCAATGACGACGAGTGTGGATGACGTAGGACGCGTCATGCACACAGGCTTAAGAAGAAGGACGACAAAGATGGCCGAAAGAGGAGGCACCGGATCCGGACAACGAAGACACCCATCCGACCAGTCTACACCGTACCGACCGTTTAGGTAAGTATTATAAAGTGATTTTTACGTTCTACACAGCGGCCTGGGCTCTTATATACAGCATCTTAGACTGCTGTATAGAAGAGCCCACTAGTGGTGGCCACAGATTATGGGCCCCAAATCTGCTGACAGGTTCCCTTTAAAGACCCTTTTATGCAATTTCCTATTGTTATTAAAGACTAGAACCAATATTTAGAAGACTAAAACACATCCCCAGAAAAATATATTACCTAGGTGATTTTGGATTCTTGCGCAATGCAATGAGTTAGGCAAATTTTCCATATTTCCTAATTTAGCTACGAAGACATATCAAGAGTGACCACGACATCTTACAAAAATATATGAGTTTGTATTATTGATTTATAGAATTAATTTTTTGGATTTATTTTTTTCTTTTCTTGTCTTATAACGCATGCTTGAGAACTACTGTAAATTTCATTTTATAAGACACATTGGATTACAAGACGCACCCCCAATTTAGAGGAGGAAAATAGGAAAAAAATATTTTTTCATGTTAAAATGGGGGTTTGTCTTATAATCCTAGTGTTCCTTATAATGGCTTCCCAGGGGAGAGTGGTGGTAATGGAGCGGCACAGGAGTGTCATAGGAGGCATGGTCGGTGATGCTGCGTGCTCGGACGAAGGGGTGTCGCAGCTCAGGAGTGTCACAGGAGGCAGGGTCAGTGATGCTGTAAGCTTGGAGGAAGGGTCAGTGGACGGGTGGTCGGCGATACTGTGGTCTCGGGGGTATCGCGGCGGTGGGCACCATTGATTTGCTGGCTGTTGATGTGATGGACATCAAGAAAATGGCCATGGTGTTGGTGTGTGTGCAGATTGGCCTCTGCAGCCATCCATCCCGTCAACAGCTGGCACTTCAATGGAGACCGCAACGCCGGCAGATAAATGGCGACCATCTCCACGATACCCCTGAGCCCACGGTATCGCCAACCATCTGTCCACTCAGTGCTCTACTGCAGTAACACCCCCTCCTCCAAGCCCTCAGTATCACCAACCTTGCCTCCTCTGGATATACATGGAAATTTAAACAGCTCACCAGACAGTTGAATTTGGGTGCACTGCCCGGAATCCTGCAAAATCTTGAAGACATAGGAAAAAATAGTGAATCCAGCATCCGCTTGATAAAGTTAAAACAAGGCTTTAATTAATATTACCTTTAAAACAGTAAAAAAAAACATAATTACAGTCGATGTAGAGTAGATGTCCATCTACGCATTTCCAACAGGTGAACTGTTCTTAATTATGACATCCATGTTGTTGTCATGTTTAGGAACAGTACACCTGTTTGAAACGCGTAGACTAGTCTAGTCTACATTGACTGTAATCATGTATTTTTTACTGTTCTTAAAGTAATATTCATTAAAGCCAGGTTTTAACTTTATCAAGCGGAGGCTGGATTCACTATTTTTGCCTCCTGTGACCTTGCTCCACCACGGCCGCCCAAGTAAGCCATCTCCAGATTATAAGATGCACCCCCATTTCATACAACAGTGTTTTATGATCCGGAAAATACGGTATTTCCTTTTTTTTTAGCACAACCAAAATCTAATCTCCGTCGACTCAAACATTTGAAAGCCATCTTGTCCTATTTTCTATTGTTACGAGTTAATAGCTCCGATGTTCTGACACGTGCGGAGCATTTTCAGAAGTAACCGGTTACTTATAACAACCTATTTCGGGAGAATCATTTGTTATCTCTACCAAGACCTTAGAATCCGAGGTGCTGCCGCTAACGCTCCCCTGGTCTTCTGGTCAGTCGGAACAGATGGTTTTTCGAAAAATCATATCTTTATTTTCCTTTATTATTGCAACAGATGTCAACCTATGTCAGCGCATACAACAATGGAGCAGGCTGAAATAATGTCCTCTGGGGCTTCACGTTGTACTTTAGATGAAATATTCTAGATGTAACACTCGGCCGCTATCTGTTTTCTTCGGAAAATAATGACAAGACATACAACATATGAGCTAAATGACCCTGATATTATCAGGTCTTAAGAGATTTACAGGCTGCACTAAGAGAACTGTTGAGAAAATTAGTTTTTTGTATCATTGTCTAAAAGAAGCTAGCCATTAAGATAAAATCAAATACAGATTCCCCGCGCTGCTGGAAAGATGCACTAAGCTTTTTCTTCAGTGCCCATTTAAAGTTTAGGGATCAATATATAATTTCAAAGTTGTTCAGATCTGTACTAGAGTCGGTGGACTCCCTGCAGTTTCTTTAATTTCTACTCAAAATGACCTTCTTAAAGCTATCCTGTGCTCAAAATTATAGAAAAAAAATCACAATGTAGAAATCAAAGAGATTGTCCAAGAGTTAGGAAAAAACTGCACATATAAAATTAAAGTAAAAAAGCAAACAGAAGTTATTTTTGCTCTATGCTGATCAAGTGCTTATCCTTGGGTGGTCCTCTGCTGGTCTTTGTTTGCAAGATGGTAGACAATAATGGCACATAACCACTGCAGCCAATGGTCATGTTCCCGCCATACTGGCATATCACCACTGATCGAGCCAACCCCTTTCATGGCAGATAGATAAAACTAAATAGGAGAGAAAGGGCACAATAGGGTCTTACCCGATATATTGGGCAAAAATCATATAGAAGTGGTGCACTCACCTGATCAGGTTGTGCCAGTCACAACTCCTTTAACAGCTTAAGAGTGAGCGCCTGAGCGGTCCAGCAGCAGCCCTGTTGCACAAATATAACGTCAAAAGAAAAACTGGAGAAAAACAGGTTTTTTGCCGCGCTTGAAGACCACAGACCTTGATGTCAAACAGATGATTCTTTTTATTTCATTCCTACGCGTTTCGGAGACCCCAACTGTCTCCTTCTTCAGGGAAGAAGCGATTGCTTCATAAAATAACTCTTCCTTGGCTTCTGTAAAGTTCTTTTCCCTGAAGAAGGAGACAGTTGGGGTCTCCGAAACGCGTAGGAATGAAATAAAAAGAATCATCTGTTTGACATCAATGTCTATGGTCTTCAAGCGCGGCAAAAAACCTGTTTTTCTCCAGTTTTTCTTTTGACGTTATGGCAGATAGATAGTTATATATCCTATCACGAGTGTTTCGTGTCCGTAGATTATAGGTTACCTCTTGGGGATCTGGGATCAGAAGGGCTCTACCCTTTGTGGAGTCCACTTGACTGTAAGGGGTACTTTGCACGCTGCGACATCGCAGGCCGATGCTGCGATGCCGAGCGCGATAGTAGCCGCCCCCGTTGCAGCAGCGATTTCCTTGTGATAGCTGCCGTAGCGAACATTATCGCTACGGCAGCTTCACATGGACTCACCTGTCCTGCGACCGTCGCTCTGGCCGGCGACCCGCCTCCTTGTTAAGAGGGCGGGTCGTGCGGCGTCATAGCGACGTCACACGCCAGGCGGCCAATAGGAGCGGAGGGGCGGAGATGAGTGGAATGTAAACATCCCGCCCATCTCCTTCCTTCCGCATATCCTACGGAAGCCGCAGTGACGCCAGTAGGAGATGTTCCTCGCTCCTGCGGCTTCACACACAGCGATGTGTGCTGCCGCAGGAGCGAGGAACAACATCGGACTGTCGCGTCAGCATAATCATGGATTACGCCGATGCTGCACCGATGATACGATTACGACGCTTTTGCGCTCGTTAATCGTATCTTCGAGCCTTTACACACTACGATGTCGCATGCGATGCTGGAAGTGCGTCATTTTCAATTTGACCCCACCGACATCGCACCTGCGATGTCGTAGTGTGCAAAGCCCGCCTAATACTGTATTGACGTGGATTTACTTTCATTTAATGCTGAAGTGATTAAGCACAGGGTAAATGGAAATGCGTTGTTCTGTCTGCCTCCTCATGATACAAGCCCTTACTTGCTGGATTTTAAATATTTCTACAATACATTTTTGGATTTTATTTACTTGATCAGCACTGGACTTTCTATTTTTCTATATTGAAGGGATTAAGGATCCATTGCCTTCTGGCTGAGATTTCTCATAGCCCTAATTGTAGCTATAGCATCTTATCATCACTCCCTTCCACTATATTTACCCACTCTTGGCTGCACTCCATGCTGGTTATAGATGTTTGGGTGAACTCTTACAAAGGTTCATGAGTTGCCTGCTCCTGACCTAATTAGTGTTGATCAAGTGCATTCTTAAAAGAGTTAACACCGAACAGAGTCAGATGTGAAATTTCTTCTTGATCAGAGTAAATGGCACCAAGAGCCCTTTTATTAGTCATGCAGCATCTTATATAGGCTAGGGGCGTTGGCATGTTCAGATATGCCCATTGGTCAGTGGGACAGTCCATGGGTTAACCAATGGGCGGATCTGTGATGCTGATGGGCAGGTCTATGACGGCATCGGGGCGGATGTGTGGTGATGCTGATGGGCAGGTCTATGACATCAACGGTGCGGATCTACAGTGATGCTGATGGGCGGGTCTATGATGTAATCAGGGCAGATCTGCAGTGATGCTGATGGGCAGGTCTATGATGTCATTGGGGCGGATCTGCGGTGATACTGATGGGTGGGTCTATGATGTCATCGGGGCAGATCCATGATGATGCTAATAGGTATATGATGTCATTGGGGGCCATCTTGGATATATCTGAATACTGGCTTATGTAAGGCGAATCAATTTCATTGGATATACTTCCCACAATCCCCTATGTCAAGAGGTTAATTAAGTATTTGATGGAAAGGCCCTCCATAACACTGTATACTGACCACTTTGCAGGTGCCTGTGTCTGGAGAAGCTGAGGTGTTCATTTCTGTTGCAGCTGAGATGGTTCCTGCTGTGGAGTGCTATTTGCTGTGTCTTTCTCCACCTGTTTTTCTTACCTTCCTAATGCTGTTTTATTGCAGTAGTGTCTCACAGGCCTTCACACTAGTTAGGGTGAGTTTAGGACCAGCAGGGGCTTAGGTACATGACGACGCACAGGGGGAAGGACCTGCCTAGGGGTGTTACAGATGGCAAGGATAAGACTCAAGTGAGTGTTAGGAGGTGACCCCACTTACCTCTCCCTATCACCAGGGCCATCCATTGTACTTCTTCCCTGGTTTTCCCTTTGTGTTGCGCAGCTTGCCGGGTGTCCTCCAACATCTGGCGCTACAATAACCATGCTCACAGTGCACTGCATCGATTGCTAGAATGAAGAATCAGTAGCCATAGTTAAGCCCTTAGGAATAAGTCATTATCAGATACATTTTGCTTTTTCTGGAAGCAGTTAACCTAGACACCTAACCATTTGACCTCTAGCCTAATCGGAGACAAATGGTACAGCACCTACCCATGCCACGTCATTCTAGTGATCACCAGGAAGCACATTGGTCAGACTTCTTACAATCAGATATTAGTGACATATACTATCTATATGCCAGTACAGTTTGTGCTGAGACAGGCTTTTAGCAGATTATATAGAAACCACAACTATTAACCACATAAATGTTTTCAACATTTTGAGCACTCATACTTTGCCTTTAATTTGGACTCCACTTTTTGTGACTCGTGCTTTAGTTTTACTTAAGTCTAAAGAGATAAATTCCATGATTCTTGTAAAAATCAGTAAAGTTTCAATATTTTTCAGAATTTTCTTCTCCTTCCAAATGTGTTCGTCATTTTGTTATGGATTGTTCCATTGGGCTTGAATATTTTTCATCAATTTTTTTCGATCTCCATAAAAATGTTCTTCTTTTTCCGTAGAACTGTCTATTTCCCTATCGCTCTTTTTTGTCAAAGGGGATATTTAATGATATTCTAAAAGTTAAGGGGGTGTTACACGCAGCGATATCGCTGGTGAAAGCACCCGCCCCTGTCGTTTGTGAGTCACGGGCAAATCGCTGCCCGTGGCACACAAAATCGTTCGGAGCCGTCACACGGACTTACCTGCCTAGCGACGTCGCTGTTGCCGGCGAACCGCCTCCTTCCTAAGGGGGCGGTTCATGCGGTGTCACAGCGGCATGACTAAGCGGCCGCCCAATAGAAGCAGAGAGGCGGAGATGAGCGGGCGTAACATCTCGTCGACCTCCTCCCTTCCACATTGCCGGCGGCCGCAGGTAAGCTGTAGGTCGTCGTTCCCGAGGTGTCACACGTAGCGATGTGTGCTGCCTCGGGAACGACGAACAACCTGCTTCCTCTACAATCAACAGTTTTATGAAAATGAACGACGTGTCAACGATGGACGATTTGGTGAGTATTTTCCATTGTTAACGGTCGTTCATGCGTGTCACACGCAACGACGTCGCTAACGATGCCGGATGTGCGTCACGGAATGCGTGACCCCGGCGATATATTGTTAGATCTGTGTTGCGTGTGACGGGGCCTTTAGTTTCTACTTATCAACAATCAAATCAATCAAAGATGTTTTCACACATTTTATGGACACCCAAACTTTTATAGTATTGGTTGAATGTAGTATAATCAAGTAAGGTATTAAATAAAAACTGTAACTTGGCCAAAACCTTAAGGAACAGATTCCATTTCCCAAAAGGGTGACTTAGGTTTGGCCAATATTTTACTTTGCCGTTTTTGTCAGATGCTAGTGAAATTTCTGATTTGCTACATCTGTCACTTTTGGGTTATGTTGTGAAGTGGAAGTGTCTAGGAGTAACAACAGCCCAGACGTGAAGCTGTAGATCACGAGTCAGACTAGACTGAGGGTGTTGGTGGCTCACCAATTGTTCTTTCATGGACCACTTTTTATTTATCTAGGTACTAGAGATAAGCCAATCTCCCAAAAATCTAATTAATCAGATAGGCTCAAATTTGGGCAGAAAATTCTGTGCAAATCTAATCAGCTCATACTCATCTCTCCTTGCCCTCCACATACCACTCCACCAGTGTCCAGCCACCATCAAATCCTCTGTCTTATCACTTCTTTCTTCTATCGTCTATATTCTTTTGTATCGGGGTGTTGATGTTCTTCACTAGGTCCCATGCCATTACTTGGGTTGCCATGATTGCTACTAAAGTTATTGACGTACTTTGCACCACACTCAAACATGTGGGTATCCACGCACGTCCGGTGACACCAGTGACGCACGTTACACCACATGTGATCACGTCAGTAAAATGCATTGCACCCCACATAATAATGGAACCTAGTAAAGACTGGGTGGAGGCCTGAAAAAAAAAGATACAAGAGAGAATACAGAGGAACTAATTGGAGGACCATCATTTTCCTGGAATTAATGCAAATCCAAATTTTGGGGGAAATTTGTTGCGAATAGAGTTGTGCATGTCTAGTTAATAATGGTATTAAGTAGTACATGCCAAGAACCCCACATAATGACCCTCTGTTTTGGAGATGCGCTGACACAACAGTCTAGATATCACATTTTGACCCTTGTGGAAGTTGCTCAGATCCTTTTTGCTTGCTCATTATTAGAGGTGAGTAGAGATGAAAGAACCTTAGGCTCAGGGCTCGGGGTTCGGGCTCAGAAAATGACGTGAAAATCACTCTGGTGAGTATCGCGCTGTGCTGGTGTCTGAGTGATGCGCAGCATTGTGCGCGCTGAGGGAAGTGTGTGATCGGCTCAAATTTAATTTACATTCTGCCTTCTAAGATGTTTTGTTCATGGAGAAATTAAAAGAAAACCCACCACCCACTCACTTGCGGAAGTGTTTTGATGTGGGCTGAAAGCAAAACACTTACGGAGGTGGATGGAGGTGGTGTTTTTTGCTTTTTTAAAAATTTCTCCATGAACAAAGCATCTTGGAACGCAGTATGTAATTCAATTTTTAGGTGATCACACACTTTACGCAGCGCGCACAATACAGGGCATCACTCAGACACCAGCACAACGTGATACTCACAAGGGTGATTTTCACGTCATTTTCTGAACCCAAACCCTGAGCTTTGAGCCTAAGGTTCGCTCATCTCTAGAGATGAGCTAACCTGAAATTTGGTGTTCGATTCAAACACTAACTATACAAAAAACAGAGTTCGGGTACTTTAACACACACAAGCAGGTGGAGGAATCCTCCTAAATCCAGCTCACCATGTGCACTTGGAAGTCCTTTTAGATGGTGCACGGAAAATCTCCAACCAAGAGGTTAGCACAAAAATTCAGGAATCTGGCACAGCATCTTCATAAAAAAACGAATTTTATTGATCCATTAAAATCCAATAAAACGGACAAGACGCGTTTCGGGGACACCCTTGTTCACAATCCGGATTGTGAACAAGGGTGTCCCCAAAACGCATTTTGTCCGCTTTATTGGATTTTAATGGATCAATAAAAATTTTTTTTTATGAAGATGCTGTGCCAGATTCCTGAATTTTCGTGTACTTTAAGTATGCAAACCACTTGTGTGAGCATCGCTGTGCTTGGGTACCCTCGGTGCTCAACCCAGTGAAATCTGGTTGCAGTGCTTGGTCGGCTCGCACTGCCGGTAACAACAGCGTGATCAGATGTAGTGTTCGCCAAGCAAAAAAAAAATGGAAAAACCCAGTTCAACTGCCCCCGCAAGTGATCTGTTTATGGCTGATTGCATGTGGATGAAGACCCGAACTGCCCAACTAGTGTCTTCCATTGGGGTTTAGGTCAAGTCTAGGTCCCAAACCGAACTTTATCCAAAGTCCGGAGGAACCCGCCGACCCGAATTTCCACAGGTCCGCTCATCTCTACTCATTATCCCTACTTCTATTAGCATTTATATCATTCAGTAAACTTTATTTGAAACACTTTTAGAACTTTACTTTTAGAAAACCTCCCTAACACTTTCTTTACCTGCCATTTAACATTCCTTTTCTCCCCCCAAGGACCCCATACTATTCACCGACTGTGATTTTCTGTATTTTCTGTAATTTTTTGTTTTTATCACTCTATTTGGTAGAAATATAATTATATGCTTCAGCTTGCCTTTATTTTCCTTAGCGGGCTCACATCATTCTGACTTATTTAAATAAGATGTATAATTGACTCTCAGCTACTATTGAAGTCTACAGAACATTTATTATTTTCTTTAAGGGTTTGCATATTTCTTTGGGTTGTTTTTGTAGTTGTTTTTGCTTTTTTTTTTTTTTTGCATTGCCATAATGTACTTTTCTTTTGCTTTAATCCCCTGGTAAGCTCCATCCTCCAAATGTCAAACAACACGCTGCATTTAGACATCTCCGTCAGAGATTGCAACTTGCCTACATTATGAAGTTAATTGTGACATCTGCATTTGAAGAAGTGTTTCCTGCAGGGTTCGAACACCTGTTGGATTGAAAATGTTTGACGATTGCTTCATCCTTTTATATTAGTATAATTTCCCAAGGGAGAGCAGCAAGAATTATGACCATATGGCATCCAGTCTTAGGGGAATTACCTGAATCACGGTTAATCACATTCTCACTATTAAGCGGTTTTCTATCCTGTGCACTTTACATATATTTGCATGCAAATTGTGAAATAGGTTTTTTTAAGCTATTTTGGATGATTAAACTACATAATATGATATGCAAAGCAAAAATAAAGTTATTAAGTCGATAAAAACTGTTGATTGAATTTAGATGATGAAGGTTACGCTGCCTAACCTTGTGTACTTTTCTGATGGCGCAGAGGTCTCTCTTCCCCGGTCATTAGTTAGTTCTAGGCTTTATGCTACAATTACAATTAGCTTTAAGAAAACTCCTTCCTTTTGTCATTCCAGTGAAGCTCATTAAAATTGTATTTAGGATATGTTCATACAGGCAGGTTGTAATACAGCAGAAAGCCGCAATAAAAAAAAAAGAGCAGCAAATATAAAATATTAATAGGAACCGGTCTCGTTAAAAATGGTGCCAGGGCTGACGTTTTCAAGGAGATCTGAGCAGACTGGTTAATGGGTTTCTGGAATAAAAGATTCAGTGTAATTTGTATTCTTTATTTAAATCCCTTAGTAGTCCAGTGGGTGGTCCTACTGTCATGCTCGGTACGGGGAAGTACCAAGGGCATAGCGAAAGGAAAGGGAAACCGTGTGTCTAGGGAAAGGGAAGATGGTGACCCTGACCAAACCTACTGCTGGTCCCCGGGGTCCCTCACCACCTTAGATAGGTTCCGCACCTAAGCGCCAAGCCGGGTACCTGACCCTAGGAATCCCTAGGGCTGGGTCCTAAATAGGGAATGGATGGGATGAGCTCTTCTTCAACCAAACTAAACACTATAAAAGACACAACGAGGACACACAGGGAAAATACATGAATTACTTATCATTAGATGACTCAAAGATAGGCTGACTGGTTCAGGCAGCCTTTATCTACCCCCCCATTTCTTTGAGATGGCTGGATTGTCACTGTAAAAAGCACTTGTACCTTGGGTTGTCATCTTCCAGCAAAATAAATGTGGAGCCAATCAGAAACCTCTATGATGGTAATACATGATGGCTAATTATCTGCATGTATTCCTCAGCATCAAGGATACCAAGAATTGGGCAGAGTTGGACCACAGATGTAATGGTCAGCCAAGGAAACTTAGTGCAGCAGATAAAAGACACATTATTCTTACATCCTTTCTAAATTGGAAGGGGTCCAGCAATGGCATCAGATCAGAGCAAGCAGCAAGGTGTGGGGCGCAACTCCATCCATTTACTAATCAGTGAAATCTGGCTATTAGCGGCCTTCAATGGAAGAATTTCAGCTAAAAAAACATACGTTCAAAATGGAAACAAAGCCAAAGAAACTCAACTATGCATAGAAACATAGGAACTGGGGGGGGAAGAAAGTAGCATAAAGTGCTCTTAACTTATGTAATAAAATTGGAAATATTTAGCTGTAACGGATGGCAGTTTACCGCCAAAGGGTGATATAATAATATAATTAGTGTATGCAGGCAAAAAAAGTTAAGTGAAAATGAAATAAACTTGGTATTGGAGATATACTGATTCATCGAAGCATGTGAAGACTGTAGCACTGTGGCTCCCGATTCTGATGACTCTCTGCTCCAACTTTCCTTCTCTCAGTGTTAGAGATAGCAGAAATGTGGAGAGAAGAGTAGAAAAGACAAGAAGAAGACATAAGTTTAGAATTGAAGCAGTGCTGAAGCACCCTGGATACAAGCAGATCTCACATCCAGATTACATCATTGAGAAAGACACACTGCCTCAAGAGAAAAATATGAAACTTGGATCACATTGCAAACTGCATAACCACTAACAAATGTGACTACCATGTTTTTCCAAAAATAAGACACTGTCTTGAAAAAAGTGCTAGGTTTTTTTTTTCTAGTTAGTTTTATTTTGGCGGAAACATGGTGGGGGGTAAGTTTACCCACCAAAAAAAGCAGACCCCGCTACCCAGGAGAATTATACTTACCAAACCTCGAACGTCTGCGTGGCTCCCAGGTCATCCTGCGATCTTCAGCGGGCACTCACAGCAGGTATGCTCATAGAATTATAGAATCATAGAATGGTATAGTTGGAACGGACCTCAAGGGCCATCGGGTCCAACCCCCTGCGAGTGAAGCTTTTCCTAAATCATCCCAGCTATATGTTTATCTAGCATCCTTGAAGATTTCCATTGATGAAGAGTTCACCACCTCCCGTGGTCACCTGTTCCACTCCCTGACTGCCCTCACTACCTCCCGTGGTCACCTGTTCCACTCCCTGACTGCCCTCACTGTCAGAAAGTTTTTCCTAATGTCTAATGTGAATCTCTTTCCTTTAAGTTTCATCCCATTTCTTCTTGTATTTCCTTGTGCTAATGAGAATAGGGTAGTTCTCTCCGCTCTGTGACAACCTTTCAGATATTTGTAGACCGCTATTAAGTCTCCTCTCAGCCTTCTCTTTATCAAACTAAAGATCACTAGTTCTTTTAGCCATTCTTTATATGACATGATTTGCAGACCTTCTACCATCTTGGTTGCTTTTCTCTGGACTTGCTCCAATATATCGATGTCTTTCTTGAATTGGGGTGCCCAGAACTGTACACAGTATTCAAGGTGGGGTCTGACCAGGGCAGAGTATAGGGGAATAATGACCTCTCCTGATCTAGATTTAATCCTTGTCTTGATACATCCCAGAATTTTGTTGGCCTTTTTAGCTGCAGCTCCGCATTGTTGGCTTATGTTGAATCTGGGATCCACTATTATGCCCAAGTCCTTTTCCCCGGTGCTATCGCCTCATTCTATTCCTCCCATACTATATATGCTGTTTACATTTCTTTTACCCAGATGTAGGACTTTGCATTTGTCCCTGTTAAAATCCATTTTCTTCATGGTTCTCTGCTGCCTCTGGCCGACACACTCACATACATCAGATCGTATACATCATATACACACACACATCAGGTCGCACACACAATCACACTCAGATCGCACACACACACTCATTCAAAACATCTGTGATACCATTAGTTTCCAGCCAGCAGGGAGAGATAGGACGCAGTGCAGTGGAGCACGAGGATCTGCGATGGAACACATGGAGGACTCGGCGGTCAAACGCATTGATGCGTTCCACCGCAGGTCCTCTATGTGTTCCACCACACTGTGTCCTAGGTTCCCCTGCTGGCCAGAAGCAATCGGTATCGATGGATGTAGTGAGTGTGTGTGTGTGCAATCTGATGTGACGATCTGATGTTTGTGTGTGCGATCTGATGTGTGTGGATGGGTGATCTGATTGTGTGTGCGATCTGATGTGTGTGGATGGATGATCTGATTGTGTGCTCGATCTGATGTGTGTGGGTGTACGATCTGATTGTGTGTACGATCTGATTGTGTGCATGATCTGATGTGTGTGTTTGTGCGATCTGATTGTATGCACGATGTGATGTGTGTGGGTGTGTGATATGATGTGGGAGTGTGTGCAATCTGATGTGTGTGGGTGTACAATCTGATGTATGTGGGTGTGCGTTCCGCTGCAGGTCATCCCATTCAGTATCCGGTGAGTGTGACTGCCGGGTCTTCTGACTTCTTTCATCTCTCTTTTGGGGGTGTCTGCTTTCTATAATGAAGTGTCCTGCAGTATTCTTTAACTTTTTTAGCTGCATGGACACTTTATTACTGAACCGCGACTAGGGCTTATTATCGGGGTAGGGCTTATATTTAAGCCTCGAAAATGCTGAAAATTCCTGCTAGGGCTTATTTTTAGGGGAGGTCTTATTTTTGGAAAAACACGATATCATTTTTTTCTGCATCAAATAGCTTTTACTAGTCCATTTGTAGTTTAGAATTTAACATTCTATCTTTCTGGAAAGATTTTAATATCTTCTTGATACCTTAAGTGACTGTCATGTTTTGTGCCCGCATGTTCCACCAAAATTTGTTATTGAGCAGAGGAAGATGCAGCATTAGGTTGCTCTATGGAACTTTTAGTTTGACAACATGTGACAATGTAATTTAGACACCATACTGTATAGCCCTTTGAATTAGACACGGTATGACAATACACCATGTGGGGGCAACAGAAGCTCGGGTCTCAAATTTGTCAGAATGATCAAATACAGATGTAGCAGCCACCAACTTGACAGCTGACATGTGAAGCCAAGAGCGTAGCATGCCTAAGCACTCTAATCTCTTTGCACAGCTTGGCAATCCTCAATTACTTTTAATGAGCAGCACGCTACAAAAATAGCGGAAACTATAACAGTTGGGTTCTGTGGCTGTCAAGATGGTGAGTGATACATTGGTAAGTGGGGTCTACAAACTGGAAAACCTAGCAATTTCCAGAAGCCACCTTTCTAATGAAGTCATCAAGGACAGATTGTATGTTTGAGATCTTAGACGAGATGTTAAGATTTTTTGGGTTCAGTAGGATTCATGTTCCGTCGTTCCGTTCCGTTCCGTCGTACTCACTACAGAATATGTTGGTCGCATCTAAATAGATATATATCAAAACATGTAATTACTGAATTCTATCGGTCACATAAATGGATGATGTAGACTTTGCAATTTTCAGTCGGTGACTGCATAATCGGAAATAAAGCACAATCGGATTATAAAAAGTAACATCACCGAACGGCATTTCTACACAGAAAAGTGGAGCAAACCTCTGTGTGCAGTGCAAATATAATTAGCACATTAATGAGCCCATTTTATAATAATGAAATACTTATTTAACACACTTGTGTTTGTTGAAATAAAAATGGCTGGTATTAAAAAATTTTAATGAGCCGCTCAATGGCCTTGTCACCCTCATTGGTTCATCATAAGAAGTTAGTCAACAACTCTCTGTAATTAATAAAAATAACTGAACCGGAAAGTTAAAAAGATCAATCAGACTACAGATGTAGCACTGAGTTAATGGTCTTGGCTCACCGGTGAAATGACGCTCCAGTTAAGAACTTCAAATATGACGGATTTGAAAAATTTGTGTTAGTGTTTCAGCATTGAAAATCTGGAGCAAAGGCAAATGCAGTTCACATGAAAAGAATTACACATTTTACATCTCAAAAAGACACTTTTTTTTGCAACACTTATACAAAACGTTTTGTCCTATCCTGGGCACTTGGGGGAAATCGGGGCCGAATTCTGGCTCAGTGGTTAGTGCCGTTGCTTTGCAGCTCTTGTAGTCCTGGGCTCAAACCCCACCAAGGACAAAATCTGCAAGGAGTTTGTATGTTCTCCCCATGTTCACGTGTTTTTTCACTGTTGCAGATGGTAAAGCGGCAAGCAGGAGTGGACTTACCGGACCACAGGGGGACCCCGAGCTTTCCCTTTAGTGGGAGGGGCTTAACTAAGTGCCCACCGTGAGGCAGATGCCAGGTGCACCTCCCAGGGACTGTGGCAGTTGACCCCCAGCACAGGGATGGATACGGGGACAAACAGGCAGAGTCTCTAGTACAGCAAAGGACCACCTGGAAGTCTGAGGCAGAAGGCATGACCAGGGAGGACAGACAAAGTCACTAATATAACTGGGACCACCGAGATAGCAGGGACAGGTGCCATGGTCAGGGTGGACAGACACAGTCACAAGTATAACTGTGACCACCGGGTAGTAGAGGCAAGAGACTCGGCTGGGGTGGACGTATACAGTCACTAGTATAGCTGTGATGACCGGGATAGCAGAGACAGGTGGCATTGTCAGAGTGGACGGACACAGTCACAAGTATAACTGGGACCACCAGGTAGCAAAGGCAAGAGGCACGGCCAGGGTAGACGTACACAGTCACTAGTATAGCTGGGACGACTGAGGTAGGTGACACCCCAAAACCGGAAGATAGGCAAAGTACAATGTAGACTGTAACGGGGACGCGCAGCAAACAAGGGCACCTGACAACTAGCTGGCTAGGGAATGAACCACTAACTAACTAATCATATTGATCAGGTACCTTCCCTAGTGGGAGAGTACCTTAAGTACTCAGTGCCTCTCAGTGATAGGCTGATCGGCACTTCCAGGAAATGACGTGTTAGTCATTTAAGAGAATTGCAGCCATGCGCACGCATGCCCTAGGAGCACTCCCTGAGTGTCTGTGCGGCATGCACAGGTCCCGGGAGAGAGAAGCTGAGAACACCTACAGTCATATGAAAAAGTTTGGGCACCCCTATTAATGTTAACCTTTTTTCTTTATAACAATTTGGGTTTTTGCAACAGCTATTTCAGTTTCATATATCTAATAACTGATGGACTGAGTAATATTTCTGGATTGAAATGAGGTTTATTGTACTAACAGAAAATGTGCAATCCGCATTTAAACAACATTTGACTGGTGCAAAAGTATGGGCACCTCAACATAAAAGTGACATTAATATTTTGTAGATCCTCCTTTTGCAAAAATAACAGCCTCTAGTCGCTTCCTGTAGCTTTTAATGAGTTCCTGGATCCTGGATGAAGGTAGATTTGACCATTCCTGTTTACAAAACAATTCCAGTTCAGTTAAGTTTGATGGTCGCCGAGCATGGACAGCACGCTTCAAATCATCCCACAGATTTTCAATGATATTCAGGTCTGGGGACTGGGATGGCCATTCCAGAACATTGTAATTGTCCCTCTGCATGAATGCCTGAGTAGATTTGGAGCAGTGTTTTGGATCATTGTCTTGCTGAAATATCCATCCCCTGCGTAACTTCAACTTCGTCACTGATTCTTGCACATTATTGTCAAGAATCTGCTGATACTGAGTTGAATCAATGCGACCCTCAACTTTAACAAGATTCCCGGTGCCGGCATTGGCCACACAGCCCCAAAGCATGATGGAACCTCCACCAAATTTTACTGTGGGTAGCAAGTGTTTTTCTTGGAATGCTGTGTTTTTTTGCCTCCGTGCATAACGCCTTTTTGTATGACCAAACAACTCAATCTTTGTTTCATGAGTCCACAGAACCTTCTTCCAAAATGTAACTGGCTTGTCCAAATGTCCTTTGCATACCTCAGGCGACTCTGTTTGTGGCGTGCTTGCAGAAACGGCTTCTTTCGCATCACTCTCCCATACAGCTTCTCCTTGTGCAAAGTGAGCTGTATTGTTGACCGATGCACATTGACACCATCTGCAGCAAGATGATGCTGCAGGTCTTTGGAGGTGGTCTGTGGATTGTCCTTAACTGTTCTCACCATTCTTCTTCTCTGCCTTTCTGATATTTTTCTTGGCCTGTCACTTCTGGGCTTAACAAGAACAGTACCTGTGTTCTTCCATTTCCTTACTATGTTCCTCACAGTGGAAACTGACAGTTTAAATCTCTGAGACAATTTTTTGTATCCTTCCCCTGAACAACTATGTTGAATAATCTTTGTTTTCAGATCATTTGAGAGTTGTTTTGAGGAGCCCATGATGCCACTCTTCATAGGAGATTCAAATAAGAGAACAACTTGCAAGTGGCCACCTTAAATACCTTTTCTCATGATTGGATACACCTGCCTATGAAGTTCAAAGCTCAATGAGGTTACAAAACCAATTTAGTTCTTTAGTAAGTCAGTAAAAAGTAGTTAGGAGTGTTCAAATCAAGAAATTGATAAGGGTGCCCATACTTTTGTACCGGTCAAATTTTGTTGAAATGCGGATTGCACATTTTCTGTTAGTGCAATAAACCTCATTTCAATCCAGAAATATTACTCAGTCCATCAGTTATTAGATATATGAAACTGAAATAGCTGTTGCAAAAGCCCAAATTGTTATAAAGAAAAAAGGTTAACATTAATAGGGGTGCCCAAACTTTTTCATATCACTGTATGTGGAGGAAGATCTTGGAGAAACCATGCAGCCTGAGGTGGACCGGCCCAGATAGTGAGTGAGTGGGTTTCCCAGCAGGAGGGAGGGCGAATGGTGCAGTGATGCCGGCGCTGCAATATACCAATAGGGAATTTATGTTTTGAGCATCCAAGGGGCAGTCATGATGATGTCTGTAAAGGGCTGTGGAATTAATGGCGCAATATAAGTGAGTAACAAATAAAGAAATAAATAAATATAATGCTGAATCTGGTGTAAATTATAGCAGAAATGTACAGCAACTTGTAGAGTTCAGTTTCTGATGCATCAACTTCCCAAAAAGTGACAATTCTATTAGGAGGATTCACACATTTGTCACATTTTAACCAGCAGAAAACAGTTTTGGTGCAATGCTTGAGGGGCGAGCAAGGGATTGATGCATCCACTGGATCAATGCACTGATCCCTGAACTGGTGGAGCATGCCTGAACAGCTGCCAAGTTTTCACTAAAGTCACAGGTGGTATAGATAGGCTAACACAGTAGTAGGTAGTGGACAAGGGCAGCCCTGGGGGATCATGGTACGTCGGCAGCTGGTGCCACAGGTATGGACACAACAGCCTCTGATAATAAGAGTGACTCGCCCACCCCAGGGCTATGGGACACCCGGTGCCGGGCCGGACTAGTCCGGTGGTAGTCAGTGGTGGCTGGGCCCGGCTCCGTGGCCCTGGTGGGTGTCAGTGGAATATGTGGCTTGCTTGAAAGTTGTGTTCGTGACGCCACCTGTGGTATGCGGCTAATAAGCCGCCGCTGCTGTGTGAGGCCACCGGGATGATGTGATGGCAGCTATGGTGGTACTGCTCCCCACAGGTGGAGCAATGCCCGGGGCACAGTTGGTGCTTGTGAATGTCTATGCAGATGAAATAACTGAGGCAACTTCAAGGGTGCAGTTCAAGTTCTTTACTCACAGTTCTTGTCAGGGCAGCAGGACCCTTGGACCGCTGGAACCTCTGTCAGGGACCTCCGTCTTCTGGGTGATTCAGAGTGTGAAATCCGGTACCCTTCTCTTAGTGTCTCTTCCTTCCGCTGTCTTCACTAGCCTTGCCTTAGTTAAGATGGACCTGGCTCGGCCTCCACTACAGCCTCCAGGCTGGGGGGTCACCTGTCGGCTGATTACCCCTTTTCTGGACGGCTGCTATGGGTTCTGGCCCTGGGAGCTTACAACGTCCCTGGGCCTCGGTTTTTACTGTTTGGAGATTGTCTTTGCACTCCTCCAGTCTCTAGGGACCGTCCCCTGTCGCAGCTGGATCCCTCCACCGATGTCACTGTGGACCAGGCCACCGCAGCCTGCACCCCCGTGGCAGTTCTAGGGCCCTGCGTCCTTGGTACCCCTAGGCCTGCTCGTAGTAACTGTCAGGACTACCCGCGGCCCTGCGACCCCTTCTGTCTTCTACGTGGTGTCACCTGGACCTCTGGGTCCCAGGGTCTTCACCAGGAAGCGTCTCTTTCAGTTCCTCTGCTCCTGGCTGACTTGGAGCTTCCTTTCCTTTCTTTCTTTCTTTCCTTTCTTTCTCCTCCTTGCCTGCCTCCAGCAGGCCTCCTCCTCCCTCCTTGCTCTCGTTCTTGTTCTCCAACTACATGCTGCTTCTCTCTCTCCCTGAGGTAAACTGAAACTAACTTGACCTTCCTTTCTCTATCTGCTCTCTGGTGGCTCCTCCCACCTCCCCAGTTGCTAAGCTACCACCCTATGGGAGCAGGGATGGGTCTTACAGCCCCTCTCAGCATGCAGCATGGGAGGGTTGCCTGCCACTTTCCCTGGTCCCAGTATGTACCTAACAATGGGTGTAGTGTGGATTTACCAGGGGACCGGAGTTCACTCTCTTCCTCTCCCAGAATGGGGCATCACACCGCTGATGGGGTGCAATGACCTGTGGCGACGGAAGCCTCAGGGGCGCCACACTCCCCCACAGCAAATCCCAGCACGTCCTCGGGCTGAAAAACAACAAAAACAAGTGGGAAAACTGCAAAACATTTTTGGTATGCAATAACATAAAACAGTAAAACATTTCTTCCCTTTATGGGAGGCACATATCATAAACGTTGCGAACTTCTTATAAAGAAAACTCTAAGTGTGCACTTCCAGTCCATTGCACGGTTCAGGCAAATCCCCCATAATTCTGGTAGGGGGCACAACGGGTGCAACTAATTACATTTTTGGCTACTACAAGTCCAGTAGCCCGGCAGTTCGTTTCTTTCAATCAAACAAGATGACATAATCAACCAGCCATTAAGTCCAATGGCCTGGTTACATAAGACACATAAACAACATACCAGCCACTAAGTCCAGTGGCCTGGTAGGACATGACACATACACTTCCACCGGGGCCCACATTCCAGTTCAGTGGCCCGGTAACACATAACATGGGGGGTGACGTCTTCAAAAAGAATCAGGGGCAGTACAGTAGGAAAGGGTGCCATCTTCGAAAAGAATCAGGGGCAAACAGGGGCTATCTACAGTTCAGCATCTCTTCATCTTTACTTGTAGGGATTCTTCTCCGGCTCCCCACCTGGCAGCAGGTAGACAGCGGTCAGCACAGTCTGCGTCTCCTGCGTGGCTGTAGCAGGCCTGCTGCAAGATGCTGCGGCCTGGGCCTGCTCTGAGGTAGTGCTGCTGGCTTGCATAGGGTTACTGGCTGGCGCGAGGCTGCTGGCTTGCAGGGGGTTACCAGCCATACGGCGCCACTCTGGCTCTTCTGGGGCTGCCTCCTTGTCTTGGCGGGCCGCGCCTGGCATGGCGGCGGCCTGGGTTGGAGTCGCTGCTGCGGTGAGATCTTGGCGGGCCGCACCTAGCGTAGCTGCGGCCCAGATCGGCGTCGCCGTGTCGGGCGTCTCTCCAGGGACCGCGGGCATGGCGGCGGGGGTTGGGGCTCTCGCGCCGGCAGGGGCATTAAATGACTCACCCCTCAGTTGCATCTCCGGTGTTCTGGTGGTCGCTGTCTTGCTGCAGGGTGCTGGTATCGGAGCTGCGGTCGTGGCACGCGCGCCTGCAGGAGGACCGGGCAGGAACCACACCTGGCAATCCGGGCTCCGCCGGCTGGGGGTGTCACTCTCTTTACCCGGCTCTGCAGCGGCGGCTGGATCTTCTCCGCTCTCCAGGACGCAGGACACAACCCGGTTCTGAGGTGCGTGTCCCGGCTCGGCCACTCCTCCTCTGGCCGCTCGTTGCTCGGCGTCCATCCTTTTAGCTTCTTCACGCGCCATCTTTTCTTCCTCCGCCTTCTATGGCGGGCACCGCTTCGCCGCTTTTCTTGGACAAGGGGGCGGGGCTTCTCTTCGCGCCCTTTCTTCTTGCACGCCCCCCTTCTTCCCGCTCTCAGCAGCGCTAATGGTGGCGGTTTCTCAGTAAAGTACACAGTCTGTCACACGGTTCTTCAGGCGCACAGTACCCGGTTAGACCGGGCACGAAATCCTGTTCGTGACGCCAAAGTTGACTCGCCCACCCCAGGGCTATGGGACACCCGGTGCCGGGCCGGACTAGTCCGGTGGTAGTCAGTGGTGGCTGGGCCCGGCTCCGTGGCCCTGGTGGGTGTCAGTTGAATATGTGGCTTGCTTGAAAGTTGTGTTCGTGACGCCACCTGTGGTATGCGGCTAATAAGCCGCCGCTGCTGTGTGAGGCCACCGGGATGATGTGATGGCAGCTATGGTGGTACTGCTCCCCACAGGTGGAGCAATGCCCGGGGCACAGTTGGTGCTTGTGAATGTCTATGCAGATGAAATAACTGAGGCAACTTCAAGGGTGCAGTTCAAGTTCTTTACTCACAGTTCTTGTCAGGGCAGCAGGACCCTTGGACCGCTGGAACCTCTGTCAGGGACCTCCGTCTTCTGGGTGATTCAGAGTGTGAAATCCGGTACCCTTCTCTTAGTGTCTCTTCCTTCCGCTGTCTTCACTAGCCTTGCCTTAGTTAAGATGGACCTGGCTCGGCCTCCACTACAGCCTCCAGGCTGGGGGGTCACCTGTCGGCTGATTACCCCTTTTCTGGACGGCTGCTATGGGTTCTGGCCCTGGGAGCTTACAACGTCCCTGGGCCTCGGTTTTTACTGTTTGGAGATTGTCTTTGCACTCCTCCAGTCTCTAGGGACCGTCCCCTGTCGCAGCTGGATCCCTCCACCGATGTCACTGTGGACCAGGCCACCGCAGCCTGCACCCCCGTGGCAGTTCTAGGGCCCTGCGTCCTTGGTACCCCTAGGCCTGCTCGTAGTAACTGTCAGGACTACCCGCGGCCCTGCGACCCCTTCTGTCTTCTACGTGGTGTCACCTGGACCTCTGGGTCCCAGGGTCTTCACCAGGAAGCGTCTCTTTCAGTTCCTCTGCTCCTGGCTGACTTGGAGCTTCCTTTCCTTTCTTTCTTTCTTTCCTTTCTTTCTCCTCCTTGCCTGCCTCCAGCAGGCCTCCTCCTCCCTCCTTGCTCTCGTTCTTGTTCTCCAACTACATGCTGCTTCTCTCTCTCCCTGAGGTAAACTGAAACTAACTTGACCTTCCTTTCTCTATCTGCTCTCTGGTGGCTCCTCCCACCTCCCCAGTTGCTAAGCTACCACCCTATGGGAGCAGGGATGGGTCTTACAGCCCCTCTCAGCATGCAGCATGGGAGGGTTGCCTGCCACTTTCCCTGGTCCCAGTATGTACCTAACAATGGGTGTAGTGTGGATTTACCAGGGGACCGGAGTTCACTCTCTTCCTCTCCCAGAATGGGGCATCACACCGCTGATGGGGTGCAATGACCTGTGGCGACGGAAGCCTCAGGGGCGCCACAAGAGCAGCAGCAGAAGGTATCGTAGGTTCGGTCCAGTGGATCCACTAACCCCTTGCTCGCCCTGCGAGCATTACTGACATATGAAAGGCAAGTCTTAATTAAAGTCAAACCATCTGTAGAAAAACAGCCATGGATTTGTTACAGTTTTTGGAAATTATTTTTCTCCTAAAATTGGAAAGGTAAAACCCATGAAAGAAAGAGCAGCAATTTCTCATTTTGTTAATATGGCTTTAGACAGCCATGGAAAAAGTGCTCAGTACAAGCGTAAGCTAGGCCTTCCATTTGATATGCCAGACCCTGCTCTAGCTGTGCTCACCTGTGCTCTAGCTGTGACCATTCTTGCTCTGTTACTAACCCTGCTTCGACTGTGACCACCCTTGTTCTAGCTGTGACCACCCCTGTTCTAAGTGTGACCATCCCTGTTCAAGCTGTGACCATTCCTGCTCTGTTACTGACCCTGCTACAAATATGACCTCCCTTGTCCTAGTTGTGACCATCCTTGCAGTAGCTGTGTCAGATCTTGCTCCAATTATGACCACCCTTGTTCTAGCTACAGTGCCTACAAGTAGTATTCAACCCCCTGCAGATTTAGCAGGTTTGATAAGATGCAAATAAGTTAGAGCCTGCAAACTTCAAACAAGAGCAGGATTTATTAACAGATGCATAAATCTTACAAACCAACAAGTTATGTTGCTCGGTTAAATTTTAATAAATTTTCAACATAAAAGTGTGGGTCAATTATTATTCAACCCCTAGGTTTAATATTTTGTGGAATAACCCTTGTTTGCAATTACAGCTAATAATCGTCTTTTATAAGACCTGATCAGGCCGGCACAGGTCTCTGGAGTTATCTTGGCCCACTCCTCCATGCAGATCTTCTCCAAGTTATCTAGGTTCTTTGGGTGTCTCATGTGGACTTTAATCTTGAGCTCCTTCCACAAGTTTTCAATTGGGTTAAGGTCAGGAGACTGACTAGGCCACTGCAACACCTTGATTTTTTCCCTCTTTAACCAGGCCTTGGTTTTCTTGGCTGTGTGCTTTGGGTCGTTGTCTTGTTGGAAGATGAAATAACGACCCATCTTAAGATCCTTGATGGAGGAGCGGAGGTTCTTGGCCAAAATCTCCAGGTAGGCCGTGCTATCCATCTTCCCATGGATGCAGACCAGATGGCCAGGCCCCTTGGCTGAGAAACAGCCCCACAGCATGATGCTGCCACCACCATGCTTGACTGTAGGGATGGTTTTCTTGGGGTCGTATGCAGTGCCATCCAGTCTCCAAACGTCATGTGTGTGGTTGGCACCAAAAATCTCGATCTTGGTCTCATCAGACCAGAGAACCTTGAACCAGTCTGTCTCAGAGTCCTCCAAGTGATCATGAGCAAACTGTAGACGAGCCTTGACATGACGCTTTGAAAGTAAAGGTACCTTACGGGCTCGTCTGGAACGGAGACCATTGCGGTGGAGTACGTTACTTATGGTATTGACTGAAACCAATGTCCCCACTGCCATGAGATCTTCCCGGAGCTCCTTCCTAGTTGTCCTTGGGTTAGCCTTGACTCTTCGGACAAGCCTGGCCTCGGCACAGGTGGAAACTTTCAAAGGCTGTCCAGGCCGTGGAAGGCTAACAGTAGTTCCATAAGCCTTCCACTTCCTGATGATGCTCCCAACAGTGGAGACAGGTAGGCCCAACTCCTTGGAAAGGGTTTTGTACCCCTTGCCAGCCTTGTGACCCTCCACGATCTTGTCTCTGATGGCCTTGGAAAGCTCCTTTGTCTTTCCCATGTTGACCAAGTATGAGTGCTGTTCACAAGTTTGGGGAGGGTCTTAATTAGTCAGAAAAGGCTGGAAAAAGAGATAATTAATCCAAACATGTGAAGCTTATTGTTCTTTGTGCCTGAAATACTTCTTAACACTTTAGGGGAACCAAACAGAATCCTTGTGGTTTGAGGGGTTGAATAATAAATGACCCTCTGAATAAACTTTTCACAATTTAAAAAAAAAAATAAAAAAAGAAATAACATTCTTTTTTGCCGCAGTGCATTTCACACTTCCAGGCTGATCTACAGTCCAAATCTCACAATGCCAAGTTAATTTCGAATGTGTAAACCTGCTAAATCTGCAGGGGGTTGAATACTACTTGTAGGCACTGTATGACCTCCACTGCTATAAGTGTGACCACCCCTGTTCAAGCTGTGAACATTCCTGTTCTGTTACTGACCCTGCTTCAAATAGGACCTCCCTTGTTCTAGCTGTGACCACCATTGCTGTAGCTGCATTGCTATGCAACTATGTCCACCCTTGTCCTAGCTATCACCGCCCCTGACTACTCATGCTCAAGCTGTGACCACTCCTGGTCTGTTACTACCTTGGTACGAACGTGACCTCCCTTGCTCTAGCATGGTCACCCTTGTTTTAGCTGTGTCTACCCCTGCTCCAACTATGTCTACCTTTGCTCTAGCTGTGACCACCCCTACTTTAAGTGTGATCACCCCTGCTCAAGCTCTCAAGCTGTGCCCGCCCCTGCTCTATCTCTGACCACTCCTGTTCTAACTGTGCCCACTCCTGCTCTAACTGCCAACATCCTAAGCCCTAAAAAAAGTGTGGTCAGCGTCATAAACTCTACTTTGTTGTAAAATTTCTATGGAGTTAGTTTAATTTTTTTTTGGCCACAAATTGCCTCTTGAAGACACATTATGGCATAGCCTATAAAGTGAACCGCTTGAGAAAATAAGCAGAACAAATTGACTTGAAAGCTCTATTGACTGTGCGGTAGGCCTCCTGCGTCATTTTTGTATTTTTGGGATTGAGAGGGGATGCATTATATTCAATAGCTGGGTATTTGCTTTCTGTTTTTGCACGTATTACAAAAGGCGTTTTCCCCTTGCTCTCATTTCCATTTTGAATGTGGTTATTCTTTACCGTTCATTGTGCGCACAATAGTCTTTTCTTCTACTATATAATATGTCTCCTGTCAGAATTGTAAAAAAAAAAAACAGGCCCAGTGATAATGGAAAACATATTTAACAAAATTGATGGCACAATGAACAAAACCTCACAGTCCTTTTTAGATATACTGAAATCCCATCCATTATGCCGTATAAAGCTCTCAGTTCATCTTTGTATATCGCTGCTAGCACCACAGGAAAGCTACATTATATGTTATCTAGATGCCTTATACCCAGTGTGACATTTAAGATGATACGGACTTAGAAAGTTCTTTTCCTAATAGATTTCTTTGTACAGTTTCTGCTGTAAAAACACCTGTCACTTTCCGGACTGTACACGGCGGTAACTGTATTACAGACAATTCCTGTCTTCAAGTTTAATGGACTTTAGGCAATTGCTTAGCAAATGTTCCTGTTTATTTAATTTAACAAAGGCCCCATGTATGAGACAAAAGGTTCTCTATTGCGTCTTCTCCAGCTCTACTGGATCTCAATAATCCAGGTCCCATGCTGCTTATTCCCCTATTCTTCTGGATTAGCTAGATACCCCACCATTCTTCCCCTGCTTTTCTTAATCACCATAATCTTGGTCCGCTTTTACTGCTTCCCCAGCTCTCCTGGATCTCAATACTGCATCTTCCCTGGTAATTCTTCCCGTTGTATTTTGGATCATGGTACAGCAGGATCGCTCCTGCTTGTTCCCCTGCTCTCCTGGATCACTGGTTCCCTCCTGCTTGTGCCCCTGTTCTTCTGGCTCACCGTACACCAGGTTCTCCCCTGCTCTCCTGGATCACCATACTCCAGGTTCCTTTCTATTTGTTCCCCTGCTCACCTGGATCACTGGTTCCCTCCTGCTTGTTCCCCTGCTCACCTGGATCACTGGTTCCCTCCTGCTTGTTCCCCTGCTCTTCTGGCTTACCGTACACCATGTTCCCTTCTATTTGTTCCCCTGTTTTCCTGGATCACTGGTTCCCTCCTGCTTGTTCCCCTGCTCTTCTGGATCACTGTACTCCAGGTTCCCTTCTCTTGTTCCCCTGCTCACCTGGATCACTGGTTCCCTCCTGCTTGTTCCCCTGCTCACCTGGATCACTGGTTCCCTCCTGCTTGTTCCCCTGCTCTTCTGGATCACTGTACTCCAGGTTCCCTTCTCTTGTTCCCCTGCTCACCTGGATCACTGGTTCCCTCCTGCTTGTTCCCCTGCTCACCTGGATCACTGGTTCCCTCCTGCTTGTTCCCCTGCTCACCTGGATCACTGGTTCGCTCCTGCTTGTTCCCCTGCTCTTCTGGCTCACCGTACACCATGTTCCCTTCTATTTGTTCCTCTGTTCTCCTGGATCACTGGTTCCCTCCTGCTTGTTTCCCTACTCTTCTGGCTCACCGTACACCAGGTTCTCCCCTGTTCACCTGGATCACTGGAACCTCAGCACCAAATGAGACAAATTGGTTTCATAAATGAATAAAACAAACAGTGAAAAATTATAACGATTTGGCACCACAGAAATATCAAATGTTTCGACCTCATCAAGGTTTTTATCAAGGATATCTGTGTAGAGTGAGTCAGGCTATTTGTGTGTCCAAAAGGAAGAACATTTTCAGTACTTTTTGTAGTAGAAATCCAAGGTTGAGATTAAAGCATCACGTTTATTATTATTAGTTTGAAATAGAAAAAAATTACAACAATCAATAGACACAGGCTAAGTGTTTCGAGCACGCAGGCTTTTAAGCCCTTAAACTTATTCCCTGCTCTCCTGCACCACCATACACCAGGTTCTTTCTTGCTTGCCCCCACTCTCCTGGATCACCGTACATCAGGTTCTCTTCTGCTTGTTCCCTGCTCTCCTGGATCACCGTACTCCAGGTTCCCTCCTGCTTGTTCCCCTGCTCACCTGGATCACTGGTTCCCTCCTGCTTGTTCCCCTGCTCTTCTGGCTCACCGTACACCAGGTTCTCCCCTGCTCTCCTGGATCACCATACTCCAGGTTCCTTTCTATTTGTTCCCCTGTTCTCCTGGATCACTGGTTCCCTCCTGCTTGTTCCCCTGCTCTTCTGGATCACTGTACTCCAGGTTCCCTTCTCTTGTTCCCCTGCTCACCTGGATCACTGGTTCCCTCCTGCTTGTTCCCCTGCTCTTCTGGCTCACTGTACACCAAGTTCTCCCCTGCTCTCCTGGATCACCATACTCCAGGTTCCTTTCTATTTGTTCCCCTGTTCTCCTGGAGCACTGGTTCCCTCCTGCTTGTTCCCCTGCTCAACCTGGATCACTGGTTCCCTCCTGCTTGTTCCCCTGCTCTTCTGGCTCACCGTACACCATGTTCCCTTCTATTTGTTCCCCTGTTCTCCTGGATCACTGGTTCCCTCCTGCTTGTTCCCCTGCTCACCTGGATCACTGGTTCCCTCCTGCTTGTTACCCTGCTCTTCTGGCTCACCGTACACCATGTTCCCTTCTATTTGTTCCCCTGTTCTCCTGGATCACTGGTTCCCTCCTGCTTGTTTCCCTACTCTTCTGGCTCACCGTACACCAGGTTCTCCCCTGTTCACCTGGATCACTGGAACCTCAGCACCAAATGAGACAAATTGGTTTCATAAATGAATAAAACAAACAGTGAAAAATTATAACGATTTGGCACCACAGAAATATCAAATGTTTCGACCTCATCAAGGTTTTTATCAAGGATATCTGTGTAGAGTGAGTCAGGCTATTTGTGTGTCCAAAAGGAAGAACATTTTCAGTACTTTTTGTAGTAGAAATCCAAGGTTGAGATTAAAGCATCACGTTTATTATTATTAGTTTGAAATAGAAAAAAATTACAACAATCAATAGACACAGGCTAAGTGTTTCGAGCACGCAGGCTTTTAAGCCCTTAAACTTATTCCCTGCTCTCCTGCACCACCATACACCAGGTTCTTTCTTGCTTGCCCCCACTCTCCTGGATCACCGTACATCAGGTTCTCTTCTGCTTGTTCCCTGCTCTCCTGGATCACCGTACTCCAGGTTCCCTCCTGCTTGTTCCCCTGCTCACCTGGATCACTGGTTCCCTCCTGCTTGTTCCCCTGCTCTTCTGGCTCACCGTACACCAGGTTCTCCCCTGCTCTCCTGGATCACCATACTCCAGGTTCCTTTCTATTTGTTCCCCTGTTCTCCTGGATCACTGGTTCCCTCCTGCTTGTTCCCCTGCTCTTCTGGATCACTGTACTCCAGGTTCCCTTCTCTTGTTCCCCTGCTCACCTGGATCACTGGTTCCCTCCTGCTTATTCCCCTGCTCTTCTGGCTCACTGTACACCAAGTTCTCCCCTGCTTTCCTGGATCACCATACTCCAGGTTCCTTTCTATTTGTTCCCCTGTTCTCCTGGATCACTGGTTCCCTCCTGCTTGTTCCCCTGCTCTTCTGGATCACTGTACTCCAGGTTCCCTTCTCTTGTTCCCCTGCTCACCTGGATCACTGGTTCCCTCCTGCTTGTTCCCCTGCTCTTCTGGCTCACTGTACACCAAGTTCTCCCCTGCTCTCCTGGATCACCATACTCCAGGTTCCTTTCTATTTGTTCCCCTGTTCTCCTGGAGCACTGGTTCCCTCCTGCTTGTTCCCCTGCTCAACCTGGATCACTGGTTCCCTCCTGCTTGTTCCCCTGCTCTTCTGGCTCACCGTACACCATGTTCCCTTCTATTTGTTCCCCTGTTCTCCTGGATCACTGGTTCCCTCCTGCTTGTTCCCCTGCTCACCTGGATCACTGGTTCCCTCCTGCTTGTTACCCTGCTCTTCTGGCTCACCGTACACCATGTTCCCTTCTATTTGTTCCCCTGTTCTCCTGGATCACTGGTTCCCTCCTGCTTGTTCCCCTGCTCACCTGGATCACTGGTTCCCTCCTGCTTGTTCCCCTGCTCTTCTGGCTCACCGTACACCATGTTCCCTTCTATTTGTTCCCCTGTTCTCCTGGATCACTGGTTCCCTCCTGCTTGTTTCCCTACTCTTCTGGCTCACCGTACACCAGGTTCTCTCCTGTTCACCTGGATCACTGAAACCTCAGCACCAAATGAGACAAATTGGTTTCATAAATGAATAAAACAAACAGTGAAAAATTATAATGATTTGGCACCACAGAAATATCCAATGTTTCGACCTCATCAAGGTTTTTATCAAGGATATCTGTGTAGAGTGAGTCAGGCTATTTGTGTGTCCAAAAGGAAGAACATTTTCAGCACTTTTTGTAGTAGAAATCCAAGGTTGAGATTAAAGCATCACGTTTATTATTATTAGTTCGAAATAGAAAAAAATCACAACAATCAATAGACACAGGCTACGTGTTTCGAGCACGCAGGCTCTTAAGCCCTTAAACTTATTCCCTGCTCTCCTGCACCACCACACACCAGGTTCTTTCTTGCTTGCCCCCACTCTCCTGGATCACCGTACATCAGGTTCTCTTCTGCTTGTTCCCTGCTCTCCTGGATCACTGTCCTCCATGTTCCCTCCTGCTTGTTCACTGCTCTCCTGGATCACCGTACTCCAGGTTCCCTTGTCTTGTTCCTCTGCTCTGCTGGATTACCATACTCCAGGTTCCCTCCTGCTTGTTCCCCTGCTCTTCTAGATCACTGTACTCCAGGCTCCTTCCTTCTTGTTCCTCTACTCTTCTGGATCACTGTACTCCAGGTTCCCTCCTGTTTGTCCCCTTGCTCTCCTGTGTTTCTGTACTCCAGATTCTCTCCTGCTTGTTCCCTGCTCTCCTGGATCATTGTACTCCAGGTTCCCTTGTCTTGTTCCTCTGCTCTCCTGGATTACCATAAACCATGTTCCTTCCTGCTTGTTTCCCTGCTTTTCTGGATCACCATACTCCAGGTTCCCTTCTGCTTGTTCCTCTGCTCTCCTAGAAGACTGTACTCCAGGTTCCCTTCTCTTGTTCCCCTGCTATGCTGGATCGCCATACTTCAGGTTCCCTTCTGCTTGTGTGATGCCCTGGACTAGCCAGGTAGTCACAGACATAACACCATACACCCCCCCACCCTAGACAGTTACACCAGTCAAACAAAAACCCTTGTTGTCTCCCTCCACACCAGGTGGGGCGGATGTCCACACCAGGTGGGGCGGAGCCAGGCGGTTGGCCCCACCCACCGAGGAGTTAACAGGTTTGGAGGTGGGAAACAGGGAGATTCATGTAGACATGAAACTGTCGGTGTCTGGGTAGGGGCCCAGACACAAGCAGCAAGGTTGGCAGACGGTGGTGGCCGTCTGCAGGAGTTAGTGAATCTCTGCAGAGCCGTAGGACCGGGGTCGGGCGTTGGCCTGCCGGTACCGAACCGGGGAGCGGAGTGAAGCTAAGCACACAGGCAGGGCCATCGGACCCCGACCAGGCTTGGAGCCTCCGACAATAGTCAAATCCGAGTGTGACAGGAACCCCAGGGGTTTCCCAACAACCAAGACCTGACAGAAGGCAACAGTCCACACCGAGAGGATATACAGCCTCCGCCATAGGCTAGAGATCCAAGGGCCAGCGCCTGCGGGCAAAATGGGCTCCTACGGCACCTATACGCCGGGGAGCGGACTTCCGGTGGGCAACCACAGGAGTCAGAACATTCTAACAGGTGCAGGGAAAGACAGCCACCATCAGCCGTCCGGGGAGAGCACAACACTGCAGCCGGCTGCGGGACCCGTCCATCCAGCCGTTTGGTTTACCAGAGACTCTGTCATTGACTGTCTGAGTGAGTACACCAGTGCCATCCGGCACCGCGCTGTGCTGTCCCTGCAACCCTGCAGCCCCAGCCATGCAGCCTCCCCGTATCACCACCGGGCCCCGGGATCACCAACCCCTACCCACGGAGGGGACAACATCCTAGCTGCTCCCTACCATCGCTCCCGGGATCCCTGTCACCAGCAGCGGTGGTGCCCTTTATCACCATGACCCGTGGGTGGCGTCACGAACTATCTCCCTAAACAAACCACCCCCTTTTCACTCATGGACGAGGAGCGCTGCTCGAGTCCCCGGGTCCGGTCCACCGTTCGAGCCACCGAACAGCAGCAGAAGCCCCGGACCAGAGCGTGGCGAGCACGTCCCTTCCGCCCGCGACACTTGTTCCCCTGCTCTCCTGGATCACTGTATTCAAGGTTCTCTCCTGCTTGTTCCCCTGCTCTCCTGGATTACTGTACTCAGGCTTCCCTTCTCTTGTTCCTGTGCTCTCCTGGATCACTGTTCTCCAGGTTCCCTTCTCTTGTTCCCCTGCTCTACTGGATCACTGTACTCCAGGTTCCCTTCTGCTTGTTCCCCTGCTCTCCTGCATCATCATATTCCAGGTTCCCTCCTGCTTGTTCCCCAACTCTCCTGGATGACTGTTCTCCAGGTTTCCTTCTCTTGTTCCCCTGCTCTCCTGGATCACCATACTCCAGGTTACCTTCTCTTGGTCCCCTGCTCTCCTGGATCACCATACTCCAGGTTCCCTTCTCTTGTTCCTCTGCTCTCCTGGATCACCATACTGCAGGTTCCCTTCTCTTGTTCCCCTGCTCTCCTGGATGACTGTACTCCAAGTTCCCTTCTCTTGTTCCCCTGCTCTCCTGGATCACTGTACTCCAGGTTCCCTTCTCTTGTTCCTGTGCTCTCCTGGCTCACCATACTCCAGGTTCCCTTGTGCTTATTCTTTATTCCCCTGCTCTCCTGGATCACCATACTCCAGGTTCCCTTCTGCTTATTCCCCTGCTCTCCTGGATCACCATACTCCAGGTTCCCTTCTCTTGTTCATCTGCTGTCCTGGATCACCATACTCCAGGTTCCCTTCTGCTTGTTCCCCTGCTCTCCTGGATCACTGTACTCCAGGTTCCCTTCTCTTGTTCATCTGCTGTCCTGGATCACCATACTCCAGGTTCCCTTCTGCTTGTTCCCCTGCTCTCCTGGATCACTGTACTCCAGGTTCCCTTCTGCTTGTTTCCCTGCTCTCCTGGATCACCATACTCCAGGTTCCCTTCTGCTTGTTCACCTGCTCTCCTGGATCACCATACTCCAGGTTCCCTTCTCTTGTTCTCCTCCTCTCCTGGATCACCATACTCCAGGTTCCCTTCTGCTTGTTCCCCTGCTCTCCTGGATCACTGTACTCCAGGTTCCCTTCTGCTTGTTTCCCTGCTCTCCTGGATCACCATACTCCAGGTTCCCTTCTGCTTGTTCACCTGCTCTCCTGGATCACCATACTCCAGGTTCCCTTCTCTTGTTCTCCTCCTCTCCTGGATCACCTTACTCCAGGTTCCCTTCTGCTTGTTTCCCTGCTCTCCCGAATCTCAATACAACAGGTTCCCTTCTGCTTGTTGCCTTGCTCTCCTGCATTCCCTCCTGCTTGTTCTTCCATCTTGCTTTCCAACACTCCAGGTCCAGTCAATGCCTAAATGGTGGAGCGTAGCAGAGCTCCATTAGATTTCAGCACTTCATACAGACTACATTAACTCAGTTGATCAGAGAAATTAACACATTTATTGTAGGGGGCTTTTTTTTATTGAGAAGGCAATATCTAAAGCGGATATTTACTTTAATATATACCCCTTACTATTTGCCCTTCTCAGTTCCTATCATCATTCATGAGAATTGTGATATACGCAGAATATAATGACTGCTTCTAATTAATATTCAATGCAATACTGATGCATATGAATGCAGTATAAAATTTGATCATTAATTATAATAAGTAACATTTAAAATGTAGTCATAATATAAAACCCTAATTGGATAAAAAGTCACAGTGCAGACAACTTACATTTTTAAAGTAAATGTTAGTTTTTATGTTTCTGCCAAGATGGAAAACTGGTGAGTACTACTTCATTATAAAATTACACTAAATTAGGTCATTACTGTGCAGTACAGAGAGAAAGCCCAAACCGCATTGTAGCTAATAATACACTGAATTGCCCCAGTCCTTGAAACTGTGGGTGACAGACAACGCAAAGGCTTCATTAAGGGTATGGAAATGAATTGCTGCTCAGGCCCACAGAGCAGTATTACATGTCTACTGGAGCATGACATGGATACCATTGATAGCAAGCACCAGATAATACCAGTATATAAAAAAGTGCATTCAGTTTCACCCACGTGTGCCTCTTGAGCTACCACAATTGCACACCCAATTACCCTGGCCTATGTTCACATTCTGTGTTCCGACTCATTTAGGAAGCATCATACAAGTACTAAATCTAGCAAAATAGCTCTACATTCTGATTCTTAAAGGGAATCTGTCACCAGGGTTTTTGTTGCTACATCTGAGAGCAATATGATGTAGGGGCAGAGACACTGATTCTAGTGATGTGTCACTTACTGGGTTGCTTTCTGCAGTTTGATAAAACCACTGCTTTTTCTACAGCAAAGCTAGCAGATCTCAGAATGCTGAGCTCTGTTTAACTCCGCCCATACCAATGATTAACCACCTTCTATATGCATTATGCATAGGCAGAAAGTTGATCCAGAGTAGAAGAAAACAGAGGGGTACTCACCATGCAAAAAACAAATCTGTATTTCATGTCGAGTAAAATGGGTCCGCAATTAGATGCAGGTTAAACAAGGACTACAGCCAATCAGTGGTGACAGTGGGGTTATATAGAGTTCATGAAATGGAAGACTACATGGCTATGGGTTTATTAGTTGTCTAGCTAATAAAACAGTGATTTTTTTTCTTCAAAACTATAGCAAGCAGCCCAGTAAGTGTCACATCACTGGAATCGTGGTTTCTGCCTCTACATCATGCTGCACTGAGATTAGGTAGTAAGAACCTCATGACTGATTCCCTTTAAGAGGGTTTCCCATGGAGGTGTAGCACCCAGGGATATGGGGTACTCGATTCCGGGCAGTTTCTCTCTTGGGAATGTCACGGTGGTGGCCATTACCCGGTTCCGTGCCCTGGGCCCTTTTTGTAATAGGGATATTTATAGGGGAGAACATGATAATGTTCACATGTGACGGAACTTGCGGTGTTGCGGCTAAGTGTAGGGAGCCACCGCTGCAGAATGTCTCTACTGGGGCTGATGGTATTGGCAGCTAGTTTGGTAAACCCTCCACAAGTAGGGTTGTGCCCCAGTGGGTGTATGGTGCAGTGGGCATCGGAAGAAGGTAGTCCACACAGGTGTTCAGTGCAACTGGTTTACTCACTGCTGAAGATGTTAACTGGTTGCCCAAGGCTGGCTGGTTTTGCCTCCAGGTCCCCTTTGTCCCAGTGCCAGTCTGGTTTCTCTGGTACCTTCTTCCCCTGCACCTGTCTCTGGTAAGTGGGTCCCCGTGGTATAGAACAACCGGGGGTCCCTTTTCTGTGGTTTGTCCACTTCTGTCCGCCTGACGGTAGCATGAACCCTGTGAGGTTGGAATCTCTTGTCCTGTCCTCGGTTCTCCCTTTGCTACTGAGTCTTCGGATTCTTTAGGCTCAGCAAGGTCCCTGATGGTCCCCTTGCTTTACAGGTGGTAACAGGTTGGCTTGAAGCTCTTTCCTGTTCTAGAGTCCTGTACCCCGTCAGTGCGTAGTTCCGGGAGTACTCCACAGGCAACCACTTCTCCTGGGGACCAGGTCACCGTTAACTCGAGTCAGGGTGTCACTTTGCTTCCACCTTCACTCTCCTGCTGTCAACTCTCGTCTGACTACTCTCCAAAGTCTCTGCAGTTCGCACTACTGACTTCCTGTGTTGTCTCTGTCCACAGTCTGCCCCTCCCACCTGGTCAACCAGTGGACTGGATTGGCTCCACCTCTAGGCGGCCTCCACTGGTGCCAACCTAGCTGGGTACCATTCTATGGGGGATTGTTGGGGAAAACTGGGATTACCTAGGTTTTTGTTGGGTCCCTTAGGCGTAGGCTCTGCATCCTCTTTGGGATGCAGAACCTTGTAGCACCCTGATGGCTTCAGGGGCGCTACACAGGAAACTCACTTTTATGATGTCTATAAGTCCTAACTTGGACATGGGTTGTCTTCCTGCCACAACCTGTTTTAGCAAACCGCATCTTTTGGTATCCGCTCTGTGACTCGCCATTAGGTGTCTCATCCTTCTGCAACCTTTTTTTGAGCTCCAGTTTCTATGTGGGCGAATGTGTTGGTTCATAGACTGGTTCTTTCAAACCTTCAACGAACAGAGGCCACTAGTCATTTACTCCTGCGAGAACTTGTTGCTAGTTGAATTGGGAAATAGGTCGACGGCTTGCCAAATTTTGTAGCTTTTGGCTAAGGGCAAGTATGATATCTTTCGTATGAATGGATTTTTGGGGTCTTTTTTAGTCAATGGGTATATACGGTAATGCACAAAAAGGTTCAGACTGGGCACTCTTTTAAGATTTCTTCCTGGAGGTCTAAGGGGCACTTTGCACACTGCGACATCGCAGGTGCGATGTCGGTGGGGTCAAATTGAAAATGACGCACTTCCGGCATCGCATGCGACATCGCAGTGTGTAAAGGCTCGATGATACGATTAACGAGCGCAAAAGCGTCGTAATCGTATCATCGGTGCAGCGTCGGAGTAATCCATGATTACGCTGACGCGACGGTCCGATGTTGTTCCTCGCTCCTGCGGCAGCACACATCGCTGTGTGTGAAGCCGCAGGAGCGAGGAACGTCTCCTACCGGCCTCACTGCGGCTTCCGTAGGATATGCGGAAGGAAGGAGGTGGGCAGGATGTTTACATCCTGCTCATCTCCGCCCCTCCGCTCTGATTGGCCGCCTGCCGTGTGACGTCGCAGTGACGCCGCACGACCCGCCCCCTTAACAAGGAGGCGGGTCGCCGGCCACAGGGACGTCGCACGGCAGGTGAGTGTGTGTGTGAAGCTGGCGTAGCGATAACTTTCGCTACGCCAGCTATCACCACATATCGCTGCTGCGACGGGGGCGGGCACTATCGCACTCGGCATCGCAGCATCGGGCTGCGATGTCGTAGTGTGCAAAGCCCGCCTAAGGCTGCTTTCACACATCCAGTTTTTGCTGTGCGGCACAATCCGGCTCTTTGTAGAAAAAACGCAACCGTTTTTTTTTGCCACCGATTGCGTTTTTTCCGCATAGACTTTTATTAGTGCCGGATTGTGCCGCATGGCCTTTATTTTGGTCCGTGTTTTTGCCGGATGCGGCATACTTAGCCCATGCGGTGGCCGGATGGAACGTTGCCTGGCACATTTCTTAGTCCGGCAAAAAAAAAACGGATAGCGCCGCATCCGGCCGATGCGGCGCTTTTTCCAATGCATGCCTATGGACGCCGGATGTGGCGCGATGTGGCAAAAAACGCATCCGGCCGCCGCATGCGGTTTTTTTTGCACTGCGCACGCTCATTAGCATGCCGCAACCAGGAAAAACCGGACGGGCCGCATGTAAAATCTTATGCAAAGGATGCGTTTTTTTCGCCGCATCAATTGCATAGGTTTTAGAGCCGGATTTAGCCGCACTGCTAAAACCGGATGTGTGAAAGCAGCCTAACTCTCCGGTTCCTTTACAGCCTTCACACCGGGTAGCAAGCCTAAATAGAAGGCAGAAGCAATCTCAGGCTAGAGAAGTCCAATGATCGTTGATCCTTCCAGTGGTTAAGAAATAGGTTCATGGAAGTCAAGTGTACCGCCCCAGCGTCAGAAGCCAAGACTGCTCGGATCCGGATCTGTGGTGGCTCGACCAGTCTCCGGAGGGGTCGCGCGGTCACTCGAAATAAAAGGAAGGTATTTACAGGGGGTTTTGTGTTTAGAGTTCGTGATGCCACCCACGGTGTGTGGGTGGCGTCACCTACGTGGATAGGGGGAAAATGCCCCGGGGCTCGGTGAGGGCGTAGTGGGGATAGCGTTGGGGAAGAAAGGGTCACTGCATACACAACTTGTAAACCGAAATTCTGAGCACCACTGCAGCAGGGAGGGAGCACATCTTGATCCCATGCCCGATAGTGTTGCTTGTTAGCCTGTGACCTTTTCCTTGGCACCGTCTTTACTGTTTGGCCCCTATAGTATAGAACTAGTCGGGTCCCGCTCACCCATATGGCTAATGGAGTGAGCTTGCTCTCAGGGTTCACGCTTGGGATTTGCTGGACTGTGTATTGGGAAAGTCCTATCCCCCTCGTTGCACTAGTACCCCGATTTTGGAGCGGGTGGAGAACGAAACTTGAAGACTTCGCCCTTCGTCGGATAAATTACCAGGACGCTTGAAGCTACTTCCCGGCCTAGGGTCAATGTACCCCGCCGTGCCCTGACCCCTGCCTGGAGATGGCTCAAGGCCACCCGCTTCCCTCCTCGGCAGTTCCATGCCCCTTGACACGATCCCCTGCAACCGGGATTCCAGCTTCTACCAGGCCCAGACCAACGTCTGCCACCTAGTACAACAAGGAGCCCAGCTCCTGACCTCCTCCGACTGACTTGTGACTTCTCTCCTTGAGAGTCACCACTCAACTGAACTGCTCCTGACACTCCTGACCCTCCCTTACCAACCCCCCAAGTGGGCGGCCCTATTCCCTTCAAGCTACCCATTGGTGTGTCTGGTGGGTGTGGTGCAGAGTGTTTCTAGGGTTTTAATTAGCTTGTTCTTAGCAACACCATAGGCCAGGGACCCGTAACCAAGGAGAAGATGGATATGATGCAGAAGGGCAGATTGCACAATATCCTGTGACGACCTGATAGGCCAGGGCGTCACACAGGCAGTAGATGTAGCAATCCTAAAACTCAAAATCAACCCTTTCATGAGCCTTGTCCTATGACTTAGGATTTATGCCAGATCAGAGCCTCAATTTGAAGACATGGTGTTTTGGGGTGATTGCCCCTCATCAGTGCAAAGTATGAGATCTGATCGGGTGGTATGAGAAACTAAGACAGGGTCTGAGGCCAAAACTTTTCTCCTTGCAGGAAGGAACTACAAAATCATAGTGATGATTGCTACTTTTATATATGCAACATGGAAGATTTTAACCTTGAAAATAAGAAGGAAATTATATACCTGGTCCTCCTGTCAGCAATTTGCACAGTACCTCACGGTAAAGGAATATCTGTCCCTTCATCTCTGGAGATACTTAAAGATGCACTTGATTCAGAACATGAAGAGCAGGATTCTGACGATTTTCACGCTAGGCCCAACGAGCCTCAGATTTTTTTGACAACTCAAATTCAATGATTTGGTCAGGGACTTGGACCTTCCTAAATATTCTGCAGAATTTTTAGGCTCTAGACTAAAGGAAAAGAACCTCTTCTCTCCTGGTATTGGTTTTTCATAGTACAGAAGCAGAGAAAAGGAATTCTTCCATACTTTTCTCAAGACGGTGCTCTTGTGTATTGCAGTGATGATCCTGCGCTGATGGAAAAATGTAATATTAAGTACCATATGAACGAGTGGAGACCATTTATTGGTTCATCCAAAAAAGTCTGAAAGTCGCTACTGCACAATAGCAGCGAGTATGCTTCAGTGCCTGGAGGGCATTCTGTGAACTTGAGGGGAAGTACGAGAATTTAGACTTTGTTCTCAAGAATCTTAACTACTAGGATCAAGGATGGTCAATATGTGGTCATCTGAAAGTTTTTTGCTCCTTGAGCAGCAAGGAGGATATGCAAAGTCCCCATGCTTTCTGTGTGAATGGGACAGCCAAGATAGGACTCATCATTGGAGCTCAAAAAGTTGGCCAATGAGAACATCTTTGCAACTGTCTGTCCTATCTGTCGGTGTCCCTCAAGGCTCAGTTCTTGGACCCCTGCTGTTCTCCATCTACACCTTCGGCCTGGGACAGCTCATAGAGTCCCACGGCTTCCAGTATCATCTCTATGCCGATGACACACAGATCTACCTCTCTGGACCTGACATTACCTCTCTACTAACCAAAATACCACAATGTCTCTCTGCTATTTCATCCTTCTTCTCTGCGCGATTCCTAAAACTTAACATGGACAAAACAGAGTTTATTGTCTTTCCTCCTCCTCACTCATCTCCTCCAACAAGCCTTTCCATCAAACTCGATGGTTGCTCACTCACCCCAGTCTCACAAGCTCGTTGCCTTGGAGTGACCCTCGACTCTGCTCTATCCTTCAAGCCACACATCCAAGCCCTCTTCAACTCATGCCGATTACAACTCAAAAATATCTCCCGGATCCGTGCTTTCCTTAACCAAGAATCTGCAAAAACATTAGTGCATGCCCTCATCATCTCCCGCCTTGACTACTGCAACCTCCTGCTCTCTGGCCTACCTTCCAACACTCTTGCACCCCTCCAATCTATCCTAAACTCTGCAGCCCGCTTAATCCACCTCTCCCCTCGCTACTCCCCAGCCTTGCCACTCTGCCAATCCCTTCACTGGCTTCCCATCGCCCAACGACTCCAGTTCAAAACATTAACCATGACATACAAAGCCATGCACAACCTGTCTCCTCCCTACATCTGTGACCTAGTCTCCCGATACCTACCTGCACGCAACCTTAGATCCTCACAAGATCTCCTTCTCTGCTCCTCTCTTATCTCCTCTTCCCACAATCGTGTACAAGATTTCTCCCGCGCATCCCCCATACTCTGGAACGCTCTACCTCAGCACATCAGACTCTCCACTACCGTGGAAAGCTTCAAGAGGAACCTCAAGACCCACCTCTTCCAACAAGCCTACAACCTACAATAGCCCTCAGTCCAGTAGACCACTGCCCAACCAGCTCTGTCCTCACCTATTGTACCATCACCCATTCCCTGTAGACTGTGAGCCCTCGCGGGCAGGGTCCTCTCTCCTCCTATACCAGTCTGTCTTGTACTGTTAATGATTGTTGTACGTATACCCTCTTTCACTTGTAAAGCGCCATGGAATAAATGGCGCTATAATAATAAATAATAATAATAATAACTTGGACTCAAGAACATAGTTGTAGAAAGTTTAGTTGATCCCACTAAAGTTCTCCTGCCAGCTCTCCATATTAAAGGGAGCCTCTCAGATGGTACACGCTGCCCAAACCGTGGGCAACAAGTATCAGCCACTGGTTGTACGATCACAGCCATGTATGTTTAACTCTGAAACACTGCGATGTTTCAGAGAAAAACATTCTTTTAATAGGTGCTTGAAACAGAGCCATAGTATTGACTAGTCATACAGGCAGGTCCTCAATGGCTTCTCCCCACCCGCTGACAGTGACTAACAGCACGTACAGGCATTGAATTGTCAGCCTATGTCAGCAGGTGGGTAAAAGTCGCCGGGGACCCGTCTGTACGACTAGTCAATAGTAGGGCTGAGCGGATACGAACTGAAAAAGTCCAGATTCGCGCGGATTCAAAGATTTCCGGGTGCAGGATCCAGAATTCCGGGGACACGATCCGGCACTGGGGAAAATAATTGAAAAACAAAGAAAAACAGAAATAAAACAGCGTTTCATACTTACCGAGACTCGGTGTCATGTGTCATGGCGGTACACCCCCCTTCCGGGTCACCCATTCACTTTCTGTACTGTGCATTGTATACACACAACTTTCCATGTTTCCCCGCCCACTGGCCGTCCTCTCGTCTGTGATTAGTTGCAGGCTGTGATGGTATCTGCCTGCCGTGAAGTATCCTAGTATCCTAGTTTTTAAGGTTGAAGGGAGACTCTAAGTCCATCTAGTTCAACCCATAAAGTCATCGCTGCTCAGTCTTTGTCTGTACAGCCTGCGGTCGTGCTCTATGGCTGCTGGCTGTATATAGCAGAGCTGAAGCGGCGTGGGACCTCGTGTGGATTATGCCGTTGCTGCAGGGTGTTGGGGGTTAATAAAGAGGTGAAGCAGGGTGTGCGTTTTGTACTTTATTCCAAATAAAGGATTATTCTCTGTGTCTGTGTTTATTTACTTTCATTTACAGGTTAGTGTGATGCAAGTATCTCATTGACGCCTGTGCTATTACTAACCTAGGGTTTAGTAGCAGCTGTGCTCTGCTATTAACCCCTTATTACCCTGATTGCCACCGCAAGAGGGCAATCGAGAAGAGCCGGTATTGCAGCGGAATTGTCACATCTAATAGTCATAATGATGCTATCAGATTACATAGCAAAAACCTGCTGAGAGATACCCATTAATTACATACAGTTCATAAAAAATTAAATTTAGGTTAATTTTAGTAAAAAAAAAAACCCAACAGGGCAAAAAAAATAAAATAACACATTCGACTAACAAAAATAACAGACAGAAAGGACTCTGCTCTTTCAGAACTTTATGCAATTTTTTGCTCTCTTCTTTGATGTTTAAAGAAATACAATTTCAGCTGATTCCCGTAGTCGGCAGACTGGTCTTTTTATGTGTTTGCCAAACAGAGAGATCAGAATAATGATAATTGAAGGCTGCACTTTAACACATGGTGAGACTGAGCAGCTCTTCTCATAGGGTGTCACTTTCATATGATTTTTTTCTGTATCAGTGAGATTATGGCGTGACAGTCATAGCTGTCATACAACCAGCAGGGAGACTCATTCATAGATATAAAACAATGGGCGCTCGGAATTTTTAATTGCTCTTCAGATTGATATGCACTGTCCAGATTCCTCATCTGATTCAGAGAAACTGCTTATTAGCTTTAATTAGAGGTAAATTAAACCATATTTCGATCTGGGGACTTTGGCGTTAAGGTAGCTCAATTAAAGTGCGGCGTACAACCGTCTCTAAAAGTCAACATATTAAATTTATGCGCGATGATCAAAACAGTGTCAGGCTGTATTTGGGTTGGCACGGTGGATGGATATATTTAGAGAAGCTACGAGGTGTCTACAAGGCTTTGGCGAGTTGCAGAGAGTGTTTTTTCAGCATTCTTTATTCAGCAAATGGATTGATCTGGGAATTGTGCAGCTAAAGTGTTGTACATAATTATTCCAGCAACAGATGTAAGTTATAGCAGTGTCAGTGTGAACATTAGCTATAGACATAGTAACATATGCTTGTTTGTTTTGGCGCATTCTACGTCCTAAAATAACCCAGCAGTGATAGGATTTGAAGAGTTGGCATCCATTCATCATAAGGTTTGTCATGACGGCGTTTCACAGGAACTCAGTTCTATCCGTATGAGTATTCGGTCTATTGAAAAGATTTAGGTCGGTAGTGTATATAGGGCAGTAGAGGTACGTGAAGCCGTCATGGTTTCAATCCAAGGAAACAAGGATGACGATAGTGTATATAGGGAAAAGAGATACATAAAGCCGTTGTCCTTTCTATCCAAAGACACAAGGTTGTTTCGCGGTACTTACCTGCACGTAACCTTCGATCCTCACAAGATCTCCTCCTCCCCCTCTCATCTCCTCTTCTCACCATCGCATCCAAGATTTCTTCCGTGCCTCCCCCCTTTCTGGAATGCTCTGCCACAACATATCAGACTCTCGCCTACCTTGACAAGCTTCAAAAGGAACCTGAAGACCCACCTCTTCCGACAAGCCTACAACCTGCCGTAACCCTCAGTCAGATATGGCGCCGCACAACCAGCTCTACCCTAACCTCTGGTATCCTCACCTATTCCCTGTAGACTGTGATCCCTCGCGGGCAGGGACCTCTCTCCTCCTGTACCTGTCTTGTATTGTTTATGATTATTGTACTTGTCCCTATTATGTATACCCCTTTCACATGTAAAGCGCCATGGAATTGATGGCGCTATAATAATAAATAAAAATAATAAAAGTGTATATAGGGCTAAGAGATACGTAAAGCTGTCATGCTTTCTATCCAAGGACACAAGGACTGAAAGAGTCCACCGAACTTTCCCTACCGTTCAAACACTGAAGAAAGGTAGCAGAATCCTCTAACGGCCCAAATATAACTTGTAGAGAGACGTTACAATGTACAATGTACTGTAATGCGATTATGCCTTTGATCACATTTTTTATAAAGGCTTCTAGATTCTCCGCAGCTACACAGGTCCCCACTAATCTCTACTTTTTGGTATTTTTTTACATAGAGGTACTGCTCACTCACTCAACACTCACTCACTCACTCCCTGGGTTATCCAATCACTGGTCGTAGAAGTGACCTACTTCAGTCAATGACTGGCTGAGCGGAATTAACCATCAAAAAGACCACTAAACAGAGACCAGTGGAGAAACTCATGAAGTTCCACAATGCGAGTGGGTATTGAGTATTGCTTAGGGCTAGTCTATATATTGCCTGTGAACGTCACTCTATTCACTGTGGTCACCGTGCAGCTCGTCCCTGATTCTGAGAGGTCTCATGCAACACTCGCAGCACTGCTGTATCTGTGGCACCCTTGGGCTTCAGGCGCCACAGGGTATTACACCACTTTATGGGGTAATACCTCTCCTGGGTCAGGAGGGGGTTAACCTGCCGATGACTTCACAAAACACACACAAACAACAGCAGGTGGTTACTCACAAGAGGTTGGACTAGGGCAGACAGGGGAGCCAGCCATCACGAAGCATAGGACTTTCCAGTCGCTAGGACAACCACCGGGGATGGGCACGACATGGAGTAGAAGTAGGTGCAACCAACACACTTTTGGACAGAACCTTCCTGGGCACAGCTTGGGATCACATCTAGCACTGACAACTGGAGTTAGTGTTTCCTCTTTCCTCGTGGACCCGTGGCTTTGAGCAGGAGGCTCGTCCCGGGTTCCGGATAGCTACAGAGGGCCACTTCACTAAAAACCTTCACGAGTACTGGCGGTGACCCCCGACGGATCCGGGATCGGCTGGAGTCCATTGTGGCAGAGAATGGCACCTCGGGCAGCGTCTAAAAGACTTGTGAGTAAACAGACTTGGAACTGCAACCCCTGCCTCTGCCTCTCCTTTACTGGCGCCAACGCCCAGCACTGCGGCGCTAACAGGGACCACTACCACTCCCCACCATCCTCCTGAGGTAATTCCGCTCCACCTGTAAGAAGCGACACCATCCCGGCTGCACCCAACATCTTCTCTGGTGAGAGACCCTGCAGCGGTGACCCATCCCTTGCCGCATACCACAGGTGGCGTCATGATTCTAATACACTTTCCTAAGCCCCCGACTACTACCTCCATCCTCCCTGCCAACCTCCATTCATCCTTCCTGTTTGCCTCGGGTCAACTGGGCCAGGCAACCCCGTGACGATGCAGAGGATCTGCAACCCCGGCCCGGCAACGAGTAGGTTAAAATACCTGCCTCGTGGGGCACTACACATCCGCCTGTTGCTCTTGAGTTTTTTTCTACCATAGGAGGGCATGGCCAAACTCTGCAGGAATTTGTATTCACTTCGTCCTGCAGAGTTCTCCTCCTGGGTATAGGTACTTGTTAGTTCCCAGTTGTGCTGTCTACCAGCATCTCTGATTCTCTTGATACCTGCCAATCTTGCCTCTCGTTTATCCCGATTACTGAAAATCTGCCCACATACAATAATGCCCCTATCATAGAAAAGATACAGAAAAATAGTGGCACACAATGCGGTTGATTTTTAAGTTAATATCATCTACCATCTTACATCAGATGTAATTCTGTTGAGGTGTTATAAGTGTCTACTAAATAGCCGTCCCACATTAGTGCCTAACCTACACCATCCTGCCTGGTGCTGCAGTTACTATTAGTTAAAGGAAATCTGTCAGGTGATTTTCTAGTACAGTACTAATGTTATCTTTAAATAGGACTTAAGGAGACCTTTCAGGATCAGTAAGTTTTATTGCTCTATGTTATCCTGTTATCTTGTTGTTGTAAGTTCTGTGACATTTAGTGTGATATTAGTGATCGTAAATCTGAACTGAATTTGCACTGCTGCCCCCACCCATACTCCCTCCTACCTTTCAGCAGTGATAGTGAATGCACTGGGAGGTGGGAAGGGGGAGCAGTGAATATGCAAATTGCATTTACATACACTTGACTAGCATGCATGAGACACTGAATTCTAATAGGGTACCGTCTCACTAAACGACGTACCAGCGATTCCGACCATGATATGACCTGGTCAGGATCTCTGGTGCGTCACTACATGGTCGCTGGTGAGCTGTCAATCAGGCAGATCTCACCAGCGACCTGTGACCAACCCCCAGCCACCAGCGACGCGTTGAAGTGATGCTGCGCTTGGTAACTAAGGTAAATATCGGATAACTAAGCAAAATGCTTCGCTTGGTTACCCGATATTTACCTTGGTTACCAGCGCACACCGCTTAGCACTGGCTCCCTGCACTCGTAGACAGAGTACACATCGGGTTAATAAGCAAACCACTTTGCTTATTTACCCGATGTGTACTCTGGCTACGTGTGCAGGGAGCAGGGAGCCAGCACTGGCAGCCTGAGAGCGGTGTACGCTAGTAACCAAGGTAAATATTGAGTAACCAAGCAAAGCGCTTCGCTTGGTTACCCGATGTGTACCTTGGTTACCAGCGTCCGCAGCTATCAGAAGCCGGCTCCCTGCTCCCTGCACATTCAGATTGTTGCTCTCTCGCTGTCAAACACAGCAATGTGTGCTTCACAGCGGGAGAGCAACGTCCAAAAAATGAACCAGCACTGTGTGTAACGAGCAGCGATTTCACAGCAGGGGCCAGATCGGTGTTCAGTGTCACACACAGCGAGATCGCTAATGAGGTCACTGGTGCGCCACAAAAAACGTGACTCAGCAGCGATCTCGCTAGCGATCTCGCTATGTGAGAAGTACCCCTAAGGGGTACTTTGCATGTTGTGACATCGCTAGCATCGGCTAGTGATGTCAAGCGCGATAGTACCCGCCCCCGTCGCACATGCGATATCTTGTGATTGCTGCCGTAGCGAACATTATCGCTATGGCAGCATCACATGCACATACCTGGTCGGCGACATTGCGGTGACTGCCGAACAATCCCTCCTTCAAGGGGGAGGTGCGTTCGGCGTTACCGCGACGTCACTAATCGGCCGGCGAATAGAAGCGGAGGGGCGGAGATGAGCCGGACGTAACATCCCGCCCACCTTCTTCATTCCGCATTGCCGTCGGGACGCAGGTAAGGAGATGTTTGTCTTTCAAGCGGCTTCACACACAGCGATGTGTGACGCCGCTGGAGCGACAAACAACATCGTACCTGCAGTAGGAGCGACATTATGAAAATGAACGACGTGACACAGATCATCACCGATTTTTGACTGTTTCACACTTGTTCATCGTCGCTCCTAGGATTTACACATTGCGATGTCGCTACCGGCACCGGATGTGCGTCACAACAACCGTGACCCCGACGATATTTCGTAGCAATGTCGCAACGTGCAAAGTACCCCTTTGGAACTTACAGCAAGATAGGATAAGGTAGAACAATAAAATTTACTGACTCTGAAAGGTCTCCTTAAGCCCTCGAAGGCTGTCAGGTCTGAGCCTCCAGCGTGACCCTAACTCCTAGCTGAACCCTGATCTTACTTCCCCACCCTTGGGGCAGGCTGGAAACACAATAACAAAACCCCACAAAAAATTTTGCTTACAAGGGAGAACGAAAACTCGTACACTCTGCAATCAAACATAAAGGAAAGACCATACGTGTACAGGGGAATAAAGAAAAAAGGAAGGAAGTAAATGCACAACAAGGAAACTTCCACACCACGTGATCACCAGGCTCTGGATCTCAACTAAGACTGGAATTGCTGGAGCTATGCTGAAGTTATTATTGGCTCAGACCCACAGGATTCCATACCTTAAATAGGAAAGAAACAGTTGGGAGTGGTAATTAGCAGCCTGCTCCTAGGAGCCGCACAGAAATGCACAAGAGTTAACTCCTGCAGGCCTGGGGTGTAATGGAAATGAATCAGCCGATGCCCAGCTCAAGCTGAGCAACTTGGAGTCCTCAGGTTGCCTGTCAAATGCTACAATCTGAAGAGTCCGACAGCGAAGCGGCATCCCAACCTGCTCCTAGGAGCCGCACACAAATCCACAAGAATTAACTCCTGCAGGGCTAGGGGGTAATGGAAATGAATCAGCCAACGCCCAGCTCAAGCTAAGCAACTAGGAGAGCTCAGATTGCCTATCAGATGCTACAATGTGAACAGAGTTTGACACTGTAGCCGCACCGCAACATAATCCTAGGAGCCGCACACAAATCCACGAGAATTAACTCCTGCAGGGCTGGAGGGCAATGGAAATGAATCAGCTGACACCCAGCTCAAGCTGTGCAACTAGGAGACCTCAGGTTGCCTGTCAGATGCTACAATGTGAATAGAGTCCGACATCGTAGCGGCACCGCAGCCTGCTCCTTGGAGCCGTCCACAAATCCACAAGAATTAACTCCTGCAGGGCTGGAGGGCAATGGAAATGAATCAGCTGACACCCGGCTCAAGCTGTGCAACTAGGAGACCTCAGGTTGCCTGTCAGATGCTACAATGTGAATAGAGTCCGACACCGTAGCGGCACCCAGTGTGTCCAAGTACGAACTGGTAATGGATCTCCCCAGTTCTGATTGGAAGATTACAGCCTCATACAATATTTGTGTATAAGGGTATGTCCACACACTGCAGTTTTGTTATAACCACAAAAATGCACCCTGTGGCCAAAATTGCATCAAAAAAAGCATGCGTTTTCGACCATGTTTTTTTTTAATGTTTTTTTTATTACCAATCGGTGAAAAACTCAGGGAAAAACACAAAAACAATTGACATGCTGCAGTTCTCTGGTCACCACAAAATTGCAGCCCAAAAAAAAAGCAAATCTGAAATCTCATAGACTTTGCTTGGGAAGGAAAATCATACAGTTTGTGGGGACGAAAAGGTCACCACAAACTGCACCAAAAACGCATCAGAAACTGCAGCGTGCGCATGGGACCTAAACGTGGAGACCCACGGCCAGTCCGTAGACCTTGCTCCATGACACACGCATGAATGACGGCAGCCTTAGTGAAAGCACTCCACGACTACTTCCCTTTGTATCATTTTTAGACAAGGTGAGCATCATAGAAAGGAATCCTCCGTCTAACGATTCGGAATGGAGAATTCCTTATTAGTATATTTGAAAATAGTTTTTTTAAGAGCAGACATCCCCTGTCCTTCAGCCGCCAGCATCTTTCCATGTCCTTTCTTCTTTTGCCATTGATGCACATTCTCAAAAAAAAATTGCTTAAAATAACTGCAATCCCCGTGTCTTATGTATCACAAGAATAAAGTCCTGTCCTTTACAATTGCACAAAAGAAGCTTCAATAAAGCAATATTAGCTGTCATTCTATAGCCAATAGCAAAAGCTCTTCTGCTGTTTCGCAGTGCTCTTACTCTCCGCTTACAAAGTGCCGCTTCTATGACAGATGATGAAAAATGACTGGAGGCACAGTGCATGAGCAATACTGGATTTTTATATATCCAGGTACTTTATATGTCACTTTCACTATTCTTCTGCAGGTCTTCCAGGTCGCGGAGCTGATTATTTGGAGACCAGAATTAGCATATTTGTTATTGCGAATAAATGTATTGTGTTGTCATGAATAAAAAAGGGACTGACTGCTTCTTGGAGAGCGGGTGAACTGTCTCCGGCACAGACCACTTTATGCTTCACAAGGACAAAAAAGGGCAATGGGCCCTATGAAAAATAGAAACGTTCAATAATGGGGACTAATACAAAAAGACATAACTAGGTAACATGGGAATCAGACAAGAAAAGATATAGATTGAATTATCACAGCTGAATATATATACCAAAGGAATTAAAAGAATTATTGGGATGTTTATTGCTTATACGGGGTTATTTTACTATCATTTCTATTGCTCCTTGCAGTATTAAAACTCTAACATAATGATATGCAACCATGCCCTTGCTAATATAATCGCATACGTAAAATAGTCACTGCCTCCCACAAGGTCAACACACTCTTCTTCTGCTGTTTTTGTTATTACCATAATCTGATTGGCTACAGAGTGTTCTATCTCCGCCCACTTCATAACACTGCCTAGTGACATGCAGCGTTATCCCCACCCTCACTAACATAATCACATGATTGGACAGAGCACAGCCTTCAACGTCAACACACTCTTCTGCTACTGTTACCACATAATCTGATTGGCTAAATGGTGTTCTTTCTCCGCCCACTTGACCATTGACTTACAGCTTTGCCTTTATAAACATAATAACTAGTAGACAGGTCACTGCCTCTCATAAGAGCAAAGCATTCCTCCTCCAATGCAGTCTAGTGCAATCCATAATGAAGGAGCAGTTCAAACACTGCAAGCGGCTTTCACTGGGCTGATGTCACGCTTTTTTTCACATGGCGAGCGCGTTATGAACAACAGATGTCTGATGAACAACAAAGACACACCTCAACAACACCACAAACAAAGGGGACATTAGAGGAAACATTAACAACAGTGGGCACTGGTACTAGTGGGAGGGTAGATGGACACCTTCTGTCTTACCTGGCGTTGTACCCTGCACTCCTAGCCAGACCCTATACAGGTTCCTCATCTGTCACTGAGCAGGACTACCTGAAACCCTGAAAATCCCTACTGTAGTCCTGGCAAGGGAGTGGGAGGTAAGGTACATTAGGACCACCGCTCCATTAATACAACAGGAGGGTAGGTGAGACAAACAAGGGATAATCAACCGAAATGGAGAAGATATATTACTGGATGAATCCACAGCAGCTCCTTCCACCAAGGCGTTTAGCATACAAATGGCTATGTATAATCAGCAAAGATTGCAGGGAAACCTAGCTACTTAAACACAACGGGGCGTGGCAACAGAGCGGCTACAGCTGACAAGCAGTATAGGAAAGCTGCTACCAGCAAAACTGATATTAACTATTTCAGTACCAAGAGAAATGAAACCACATTTAAATGTAGAGTCCAAGATGGAGATGAGAGGCTCCAATCCAAAAGCTGTCTAGTCTCTAAAAACAGGGAAACGACTGTGACAGCTGAGCACCGAGCGTACCCGAGCACAGCGATGCACCTGAACTCATTTTTTTGTGTGAAGTCTGTGTTTGGTACGAACACCAAACCTATAGGTGACTATAATTGGTTTTTGGGGGTTTTTTTAACGTTTTTATCTCTTGACCCCAGAGCATAATAAGGAACATTAAATTTGTAGAGAATAACTTCTCTGCAAATCAAATATCCCAATAATATCCATGGGAATCGGCAAATTCAAATTCTGTCTTATGCGCTTATCTCAAATGTACATGGTTTCTAACTGTCTAGAAATTCCTGACACATTCCATAAAAAATACTTTTTATCCTCTGTCCGTAAAAAATTGTAAACATTTTTTGCCTCTAATTCTCATAATTTTACAGTTCTTGCGGAATGCAGCTTCTGTCTTCCAGTGAAGAATCACCAGCAATAGTCATGTTTCACACGTCAGTGATTCTGGTACGTATGTGACAGTTTTTATATGTACCAGAATCACGGATATACGCAGGCCCATTAAAATCAACGGGTCTGCGCACAGATCAGTGATTTCTCACTGAATGTGTCTCCGTGCGGCGTACATGCGTTTCCGTGTGGTCCGCACAAAGACATGTCTGTATTTTTCTTGCATCACTGATGTCACACGGATCACACACCACACTATGGTGTGTTCCATGAAACACGTACCAGAAAAATACATACACTGAAAATAAAAAGCCTTTTATACTCACCTTCTCCAGCGACGCTGTGTTCAGCCGCTGCTCTCTGCTGCTTCCAGGCTGGCTAATTATGGTCATGAATATGCATTTATGCACGGCACAGCAAACCCAGAAGTAGCTGCAGTGGGGGACAGCGGCAGCTGGAAACACATCAGAGCCAAGAGTTCAGCACCACGGACAGCAGGAGCGGGGACAGGTGAGTTTATCTCCATTTGCAATCACGGATGACGGATCGTGGATCACGGATAGCACATGGATAACCCATGTGTGCCTTGAATCATGGCACAGGGAGGGAGATATGCATTTTTAACACATCAGTGAAGAAGTCTGTATTTTTCACTGACGTATGAAACAGGCCTAAAGCAGTGTTCCTCAACTCCAGTCCTTAAGGCCCACCAACAGTGTGTGTTTTCAGGATTTTCTTAGTATTTCACAGGTGATCATTTAGTTACCTACTCAGGTGATGATTCCAACACTTATGCAATGCTAAGCAAATCCTGAAAACATGCACTGTTGGTGGGCCTTGAGGACTAGAGTTGAGGAACACTCATCTAAAGGATGTTTTTCGAATGTGTCTGTACAAATTGCTGACTGTGCATGTGTAGGACCCAGGGATATGGGATACTCGGTTCCGGGCAGAGTCTTTATTGGGAATGTCACGGAGGGAGCCATTACCCGGTTCCGTACCCTGGGCCCTTTTTGTAATGGGGTTATTTAAAGGGGAGATTATGATAATGTTCACATGTGACGCCACTTGCGGTGTTGCGGCTAAGTATAGGGAGCCGCCGCTGCAGAATGTCTCTACTGGAGCTGATGGTATTGGCAGCTAGAATGGTAGTTCCTCCACAAGTAGAGTTTTGCCCCAGCGGGTGTATGGTGCAGTGGGCGTCGGAAAAAGGTAGTCCACACAGATGTTTAATGCAACTGGTTTACTCACTTTCTGCAGAAGATGTTAACTGGTTGCCCGAGACCGTCTGGTTTCGCCTCCAGGTCCCCTTCGTCCCAGTGCCAGTCTGGTTTCTGGTACCTTCTTCCCCTGCACTTGTAAGTGGGTCCCCATGGTATAGAACAACTGGGGGTCCCCGTTCTGTGGTTTCTCCTCTTTTGTCCGCCTGACGTTTGCGTGAACCCTGTGGGGTTGGAGTCTCTGGTCCTGTCCCTGGTTCTCCCTTTGCTACTGAGTCTTTGGATTCTTTAGGGTCAGCAAGGTTCTTGATGGTCCCCTTTGCTGTGCAGGTGTTAACAGGTTGGCTTGAAGCTCTTTCCTGTCCTAGGGTCCTGTAGCCCGTCGGTGCGTAGTTCCGGGAGTACTCCACCGGCAACCATTTCTCCTGGGTACCAGGTCACCGCTAACCCGAGTCAGGATGTTGCTTCACTTCCACCTTCACTCCTCTACTGCTGTCACCTCACTGACTACTCTCCACAGTCCGCCCCTCCTACCTGGGCAACTAGTGGACCGGAGTGGCTCCACCTCTAGGCGGCCATCCATAGTCCCACCCTAGCTAAGTACCATTGTAGGGGTGATTGTTGGGGAAAACGGGGATTACCTGTGGTTTTGGTAGTACCAGCACTGGGGTTCTGGGTCCCTAAGGGGGTAGGCCCTGCATCCTGGTGGGGATGCAGAACCTTGTAGCACCCTGATGGCTTCAGGGGCGCTACACATGAATTTTTGATCAAACAGCTTGATCCGGTCATTCTATTTCTTGAAATGCAGTCTGTATAACAGTTGTAGAAGAAATTAACTGCCGTACTGTCCATGTATTTTGGGAATCTAGGTGGTTAATCAGTTGTACATCCAATTATTCCTAAATAAACAATGTATCAGACTAAACTGTAGAGTAGTTTGCAGACAACCTTTCAAATGTTTCTAAATATAAGCAGCAGAATTGTGACTACAGCTCTGAAGTATATAATACAGGCTGGAATTTAGAATCAATGGGAGAAAAGTAATGTAATATATTTACACATTTATTCTACTTTTTCTGTAGATCAAAAGTATTTATTTACTGGAAAAATGCTTGTAATAGTGGACATACCTTTAAAGTCGTCCTGTAGAATATTTCATGGCTTAGTGCAGTGGACAGTTTGATTTGCTCTGCTTCTTTTTAACCGTTCCTTGCAGGGTAGAGTGTTTGTTTTTTTTTGCTTTGCTCTTTTGAAATCTAATATGCACAGCATTTTTTTTCCTTCTTCTCAGTTTGCTAAAACAGAATATTTTGACTTGGTGTCTGACAGCCTCAGAGCCTCGGGCAAAGACTCCTGAACCTCAGAGACACAATTTAATCATAAACAATAATGGCTGAAGCAAATCCTGGTTGGATTAGAGCCCCGCAGTTTACCCTAATTGTAGAACATATTGATTCAAAAACACAAATCATAAACTGGTCGGATTTTACTCTATGTTAATATTTAAGCTCCATCCCCATGTGATGAGTCTAAATCACAAGCCTAGAATTGAGTTGTTCCCAAACGAGCCGTATAAAAAGCCTCTAACATTTAAAGCCGTAGACGGCGGTGTATTCTGTAAAAACGAGAACAGACATAATTAATAAAGGACCTCCCGCCAAACTCTGATTTCTAAACCTTATGACTGTTCGGCGCCCTTTTAACAGTACTATATTCTCTATAAGGGATCGTTCAAAAATCGGTACGCGAAAAAATGACCCCTTACGTTGAGAAATTTGAATTTAAAAAGGTCATACACACTGGATACCACTACTTTAACTTATCCAATTTCACCATACAAATGCACGCTCCGCTCAGCCAAGTGTGCATGTGTTCTGAATAGAAAGAGGGAAATGAGGTGCTCTTAAAGTGCACCAATCACCAGGATTTTCCAATATAACCTAAAGCCAGTGCTATACTGGCACTATCAGGCTGATTCTATACATACCTTTAGGTGTCAGCTAAGATGTATCGGTTTTGAAACAAAAGCAAGTAAAGTTTGTAAAATGAGCAGCTTGTTGAGTGGCAGCAGCTGCCGATCAGCTGATTGTTGGGGTGGGTATTCATAGTTATTCCCTCCCTCTGTTACTTATGCTAATTCTATTATACAACCATTTTACTAAGTGGCTAGAAGGACTTGTGCTGATGTCATATTCATGTGACCAGAAGTGGGCGGGGTCTCAGCCAACAGAAAAATGTTGTTTCTTGATATCAGCTATGTTGGCTGAGGCCCCACCCCTTCTGGTCACATGGGTTTGACATCAGCACAGGTCCTTCTAGTCACAAAGCAAAAGGATTGTATAATAGAGTTACCATAAGTAACATGGGGAGGGGATAACTATGAATACCCACCCCCAACTATCAGCTGCTGCTGCTGTCACTCAACAAGGTGCTGATTTTTCAAACTTTACTTGCTTGTGTTTCCAAAACTATACATCCGAGTTTACCACTAGAGGTATGTATAGAAGCAGCATAGTGCTAGTATAGCACTGGCTTTAGGTTATATACTGTATTAAAATCCTGGTGATTGGGGGATACTTATCTCCTATGCAGCAAAAGGATCAGGCATGTTAAAAATCTGACTGCTTAATCTGTCATTGGAAATCCAAGATTTGGGAAGACTTCATAGACCATAGAAATTTTGCTATATCTCCAACCCCCATACACATGCACCCTCGGCAGAGCATGTATGTGTTTTGCATCGCGAGAGGGAAGTAGTTCCCTGTCAGATTCCTTGAAATTCAACTATGCCGAAATCTTCTTGCCAAACTTCTCCTATTGGGTGAGAGTCAGGAGGCCCCAATATTTTTCCAGGGAGTTATACCCCAACACTCCAAACACTAATATACAGTAATCTAATCCAAGTAAAGTAAATTGTTTTCATAAACCTTTGGTTTCTTACCCGAATACAAAAACGATCAGGCATGTTGCAACTGAACTGCCCAATCTTTCTCTCCCCCAATATCTGCTCAAAGGGGAATGTCAGGAGGCCTACAATAACTATGGCCTAAATTCACCAAAACTGCCAATTTTCTCACCAGTCTTGATGAGAGGGCGAGGTGGAGTGAGATGATCTTGGGTCATGAAGCGGTGCACACCACTTTATGAATCTGGCACATCTGATAAGTGCCGTGTGCCTTGCCAGAAAACTTCAGTTCCCAACTGGAGTATGATTTCTGGAGTATGGAATATCACAGTTTGTCAGCTATGGCATCATACCGCCATTGCGTCCCAGCTCTGCTCATTTTGGCAGAAACTGGCAAGAAAAAGCGAAAAGTCGCAACGTTTTTGCACAACTCAGAGTTGTGCCATATTTTGTGACTTCTCAAAGCAATTTATACCAGTTTTCTGAATCGAGACCATTGAGCCCCATTCCAAGTGTTTCTCCGAGACTACATGCTTACTTGTTACGACCTTGCTCCCAAATTTATCCAGGTCTATACAAATATCCATATTATATTGGCAGACGCAGGGTGTTTTAACGCACTGCTGGATGTTAGTGACCCCCTTCCGGATTGAATATTGGTAAATCCCCTTTGCAGCTAAATTTAGAGGCAATGCATTGCGAACACTAAAATGACCCTGCGTGACTTTGGCTAATCTTGTTACTTGGCTTGCTCTCTAAATAGAATCAATTAGCTGAACAGATGCATCAGGTAATCAGCGGGCATTACTGCTATTGCACAGAAACGTGTCTCCACATTATGTTCTTATGCATTGATTTTTATTTTTATTTTATGATGGAAAGGTTGTAAATTAAGTTCATTGGACCAGGACAGAAAGACATACACAGTCATGGCCGAAAGAGTTGGCACCCTTGAAATTAGTCCAGAAAATGAAGTATTTCTCCCCGAATATTATTGCAAGTACAAATGTTTTGTTATACACATGTTTATTTCATTTGTTTGTATTGGAACAACACAAAAAAAACCAAAACAGAAAAAAAGGCAAATCAGACATAATTTCACACAAAAATCCAAAGAATGGGACAGACAAAATTGCTGTCCCCCTCAGCTTAATATTCAGTTGCACACACTTTACCCTTTGGAATAAATATCTGCAGTCAATCGTGTCCTAAAACCATCCACAAGCCTCTTACTCCTCTCAACTGGAATTTCAGACCCTTCTTTATAAACTGCTCCAGGTCTCTCATATTTGAAGGAGTCTTCTCTTCTCTTGTCTTCTCTTCTCTTGTCTTCTCTTCTCTTGTCTTCTCTTCTCTTGTCTTCTCTTCTCTTGTCTTCTCTTCTCTTCTCTTGTCTTCTCTTCTCTTGTCTTCTCTTCTCTTGTCTTTTCTTCTCTTGTCTTCTCTTGTCTTCTCTTCTCTTGTCTTCTCTTCTCTTGTCTTCTCATGCCTTCTCTTGTCTTCTCTTGTCTTTTCTTCTCTTGTCTTCTCTTGTCTTCTCTTCTCTTGTCTTCTCTTCTCGTCTTCTCTTGTCTTCTCTTCTCTTGTCTTCTCTTGTCTTCTCTTCTCTTGTCTTCTCTTGTCTTCTCTTGTCTTTTCTTGTCTTTTCGTGTCTTCTCTTGTCTTCTCTTGTCTTCTCTTCTCTTGTCTTTTCTTCTCTTGTCTTCTCTTCTCTTGTCTTCTCTTCTCTTGCCTTCTTTTGTCTTCTCTTGTCTTTTCTTCTCTTGTCTTCTCTTGTCTTCTCTTCTCTTCTCTTGTCTTCTCTTGTCTTATCTTCTCTTGTCTTCTCTTCTCTTGTCTTTTCTTCTCTTGTCTTCTCTTCTTTTGTCTTCTCTTCTCTTGTCTTCTCTTCTCTTGTCTTCTCTTCTCTTGTCTTCTCTTCTCTTGTCTTTTCTTCTCTTGTTTTCTCTTCTTTTGTCTTCTCTTCTCTTGTCTTCTCTTCTCTTGTCTTCTCTTGCCTTCTCTTGTCTTCTCTTGTCTTTTCTTCTCTTGTCTTCTCTTGTCTTCTCTTCTCTTGTCTTCTCTTCTCTTGTCTTCTCTTGTCTTCTCTTCTCTTGTCTTCTCTTGTCTTCTCTTCTCTTGTCTTCTCTTGTCTTCTCTTGTCTTTTCTTGTCTTTTCGTGTCTTCTCTTCTCTTGTCTTCTCTTGTCTTCTCTTCTCTTGTCTTTTCTTCTCTTGTCTTCTCTTCTCTTGTCTTCTCTTCTCTTGCCTTCTCTTGTCTTCTCTTGTCTTTTCTTCTCTTGTCTTCTCTTGTCTTCTCTTCTCTTCTCTTGTCTTCTCTTGTCTTCTCTTCTCTTGTCTTTTCTTCTCTTGTCTTCTCTTCTCTTGTCTTCTCTTCTCTTGCCTTCTCTTGTCTTCTCTTGTCTTTTCTTCTCTTGTCTTCTCTTGTCTTCTCTTCTCTTCTCTTGTCTTCTCTTGTCTTATCTTCTCTTGTCTTCTCTTCTCTTGTCTTTTCTTCTCTTGTCTTCTCTTGTCTTCTCTTCTTTTGTCTTCTCTTCTCTTGTCTTCTCTTCTCTTGTCTTCTCTTCTCTTGTCTTTTCTTCTCTTGTCTTTTTTTCTCTTGTTTTCTCTTCTTTTGTCTTCTCTTCTCTTGTCTTCTCTTCTCTTGTTTTCTTTGTTTTCTCTACTCTTGTCTTCTCTTCTCTTGTCTTCTCTTCTCTTGTCTTCTCTTCTCTTGTCTTCTCTTCTCTTGTCTTCTCTTCTCTTGTCTTCTCTTCTTTTGTCTTCTCTTCTCTTGTTTTCTCTTCTCTTGTTTTCTCTTCTCTTGTCTTCTCTTCTCTTGTCTTCTCTTCTCTTGTTTTCTCTTCTCTTGTCTTCTCTTCTCCCAATAGCAATTTTAACATCTCTCCATAGGTGTCAATGAGATTTAGATCCGGACTCATTGCTGCCACTTCAGAACTCTCCAGTGCTTTGTTTCCATCCATTTCTTGGGACTTGTTGAAGTATGTTTGGGGTCATTTTACTGCTGGAAGACCCATGACCTTGGACACAAACCTATCTTTCTGACACTGGGCACTACATTGCCACCCAAAATCCAATGGTAATCTAAAGATTTCATGATGCCTTTCACACAGTCAAGTCACCCAGTTCCAGAGGCACCAAAACAACTCCAAGACATCTTTCAACGTCCACCATATGTGACTGTAGGCACTTTGTTCTTCCCTTTGTAGGCCTCATCTTTAAACAGTAGAATGATGTGCTTTACCAAAAAGCTCTATCTTGGTCTCACCTGTCTACAAGATGCTTTCCCAGAAGGATTTTGGTTACTTATACCCATTTTGGTAAACTGCAGTCTAGCATTTTTATGTCTCTGTGTCAGCAGTGGGGTCCTCCTGGGTCTCCTCCATAGCGTTTCATTTTATTCAATCGTGGACGGATAGTTCGCGCTGACACTAATGCACCCTGAGCTGCAGGACAGCTTGAATTTCTTTGGAACTTGATTGGGGCGGTTTATCCACCATCCAGACTATCCTTTGTTGCAACCTTTCATCAATTTTCTTCTGACGCGTACGTCCAGGGAGATTAGCTACAGTGCCATGGGTTGGAAACTTCTTGATTATGTTGTGCACAAAGAACCATCAAGATTTTTGGAGATGAACTTTTAACCTTGAGATTGTTGATATTTTCCAACAGTTTTGGTTCTCAAGTCTTCAGACAGTTCTCTTCTGTCTGTTCTCCATGCTTAGTGCAGCATACACAGACATGCAATGCAAAGATTGAGTCAACTTCTCCCCTTTTTATATGCTTTCAGGCATTATTTCCATATTGCCCACACCTCTTACTTGGCAAAAGTGAGTTTGCTTGAGCATCACATGCTTGAAAGAAAGTTTTTAACATAAACTTTGGAAAGGTGCCAACAATTCTGTCTTGCACATTGTTGGGGTTTTTTGTGAAATTATATCCAATTCTTATTTTCCTCTATTTTTTTTATGTCATTCTAATACACACAAAGGAAATAAACATGTATATGACAAAACATGTGTAATTGCAATAATTTTCTTTGTGAAATACTTCATTTTCTGGAACAATATCAAGGCTACCAACACTTTCGGCCATGACTGTAGGTACTAATGCAATTTTTCAGATGTCTATATTTTTTGCATTTGAGGTTGTTTTTCATTAGTGCGCTGGATCCAATTTTCACCCATTTTTGGTTCTTGCTGTCATTTTTACCTTTTGTGTCATATTTTTTCTTCTATGCAAAAAAAAACTTCCTAAGCTTCTGTTACCCATTAAAGAGTAAAAATAAAATGGACGGCACTGGGATGATCCGTAAAATGGCAACAGTAAACATGGTTTATATCCCATTTGAAATGCAAAATTAATAATTAAAGATTATCTATCAGGACTAGTAAGAGGGTAAATAATCCAAGGGAACTGGAAGTGTGTCTAAATATGCTGTGTCAACTCAAACATGCTGAAGGTTATGTGCTCAATATCGCATGCATGTAGTTGATGAAGAGGAACCGTTGAGTAAAGTCTTGTTGTTTAAACTGAACTGGTGGTCTCCTGGTCAGTATGAGTCGTCAACCAGTCTTGGCTAGCCAACTCCATCAGCACCATGCAGTCAACACAGGCGTATTGCTCCCATAGCCAAAAACTACACACCCAGCCAGGAGTGTGTCTTTCATGTAGTGTGCCAGGGCGTCAGGAATTATCATCTCGCCCACGACTACGGCGGGCTTTGCACGTTGCGACATCGCAAGCCGATGCTGCGATGTCGCACGCGATAGTCCCCGCCTCCGTCGCAGCTGCGATATCCTTGTGATAGCTGCCGTAGCGAACATTATCGCTACGGCAGCTTCACATGGACTCACCTGCCCTGCGACCGTCGCTCTGGCCGGCGACCCGCCTCCTTATTAAGGGGGCGGGTCGTGCGGCGTCACTGCGACGTCACACGGCAGGCGGCCAATAGGAGCGGAAGGGCGGAGATGAGCAGGATGTAAACATCCCGCCGACCTCCTTCCTTCCGCATATCCTACGGAAGCCGCGGTGACGCCGGTATGAGAAGTTCCTCGCTCCTGCGACTTCACACACAGCGATATGTGCTGCCGCAGGAGCGAGGAACAACATCGGACTGTTGCGTCAGCGTAATTATGGATTACGCCGACGCTGCACCGATGATACGATTACGACGCTTTTGCGCTCGTTAATCGTATCATCGAACCTTTACACACTACGATGTCGCATGCGATGCCGGAAGTACGTCATTTTCAATTTGACCCCACCGACATCGCACCTGCGATGTCGTAGTGTGCAAAGCCCGCCTACCGCTCTTCGGCACTCTACACCTGGCCTGAGAGGGGCCATTCTAATTTTGCTTTTTTCCCATTTCAGTGGTTGGTGATATACTGCGAAGAGATGTGGTCTCCAAAGTACAAGGTGGCCATAAAATAACCTAAGGTGTTTGGAGGTGTGTGCAGACTAACCCAGTGGACAGAATTAGCTAAAAATTGGTATGTGTGCTATACAAGGCAAGGGGAAACGGAAGGCATCTTAAAAATTAAATAATACCCCACCGTGTTGTACGGGAGTCTCAATTGCCTGGAAATACTGCGTGGACTGCTGTTCCCAGCAGGGTTGTTCATGCCCTGTTCCACAACGGCAGTGGCAATGTCCTCCACAACCTTTTTGCTTACCGGTCGTCGCCCGTGCTGAACACTCAGTAAGACTGCTCTCACATCAGCGGTATTTTGCTGCAAAACCGGATCCGTCACAAATGCGTTTCAGTTCCATTTATTTCCAATGGAATCGCGGTAAGATGCGGTCACATGCGGTTGCGTGCGTCATACACCACCGCATGTGACTGCATCTTGCTGCGATTCTATTGGAAATGAATGGAACTGAAACGCATTTGTGACGAATCCGGTCTTGTGGCAAAATACCGCTGATGTGAGAGCAGCCTTACCCTGTTGCCTCAAAACATGTCATCATCTGTCTCAGCGAATTGACAGCCGTTGGACCGCTACGTGTGTGAAGGTCTTTCAAGCGACAAAAGGCTCTCAGTGCAGCTGTAGCATTCCTGGCATTCTCATAAAACAACCGCACTAACGGCGCAGGATGCGGCAAAGAGACAGGCATCTTGCAGACTGAGTTGCAAGGTGCGCTCACTGTCCAGCGCCGCGTTTTCACCTGGAGGGGAGTTTTGTTATAATTTTTTTTTTAAAGATACCTTCCGTTTTTCCATGACTTGAATAGCATACATACCGATTTTCAGCGAATTCTGTCCACTGGGTCAGTCTGCACACAGCTCCATACACCTTAGGTTATATTATGGCTACTGTCATGATCCAGGCCGGCTTTTCCCTGCTGCCGGTTACACCCAGCTCTGGCCTGGTCATGTCAGGGATTAACTTCCCTTGCCTCGTTCTGGATCCCAGGACGCTATATATTGTCTCTCTACCTATGGCTCAGTGCCAGTGATATTTCTGCCTTGCAGCGTGTATACTGGCTCTGGTGAGTGTTTCCGATCTGTTCTTCCTCCTGCTATTGGGTCCTGACTTTGACCCTCCACTGTTCGTCTGCCTGTCCCGGTCCCTGACTTCCCTCTCCTGTCTGTTGTTTGTGTTTCCCTCTGCATACCTGATCTCCCGGCTTCCGACTCGGTTCTGTTTTCTGACTTTGACTTTGATCCTCGCTTTGCAGCGACTCGACTTTCCTGGCTTGACCCTGACTGTTTGACTACTCTATTGCCCCCTGGTGGTTCACCTGTTTACTGCCTGCTGAGGTTACTCTGCTGTACTTTAGCTGCCTTTCCATTACAGTGTTTCTTTGTCTCTCCTTCACTACTCTGCTGCCACCTAGTGGGGATTACGCTGTACTACATCTTACTAGCCTTTGTACAGTGTGACAGCTACCTTGTATATTAGTTTAGTCGTGAAAATATGATGAGGGCACCAGGACTTTCCCTTACAGGAGACAATGTCGAACAGCAGATATGGGAGGTATACCCCAGCATTCACTGCACGTTACCTATAACAAGCCATGATAAATGATAAAGGCCTCAAAAACAATTGAGACATAAAGAAAGATGGATGATATCAGAGTGTCACACTTCAGACTACAGAGTAAATCTTCTCGGTGGCACTTATAAGGTATAGCGGAGTTTGCATTATTTATGATGATATCAATTTCTATATTGATTTTTCAACAAGTGCCAATTGAACAATTTATGATACATGGAGGATAATGAAATTCTATTTGTGTAACTTCAACTTTTCATCATTTGATTGTTTGTCAATATCTGGACTCGGACAGTCGCTGCCAAATCTGACAATGAAGTCTGAACAGACAAGTCCCCAGTGGCAAAGACCAGATACTGTCTGTAGGACTGGGATTACATATTTGCTGCACGGACATCTGCTCTCCTCGCGGTCTTAGTTTTAAGCTTTTATAAGCTACAAAAATAAAAGATTTTTTTTATAAAGGATTATTCCCACAATTTCCAAACATAAAGTTTGTTTCTTGCACCCTTGGGTCTTTCTTTATCTCCTTCTATCCCTATTTGCATGCAGCTTCACCGAGCTGAATGGTTGGCGCTCATTCACACCACCATATAAATGGGCGAGTGTTGTACCATTTTTTATCGGATAGCACTGAGACCAATGTTATGCAATGCTGATGAAGGGCTTTTTTCTCATACTGATTCGGCATGAGAAAAAAAAATCGCAACATGTTGCGATTACACTCCGAAATCGGATGACTGCGAGAAAACATCGAATGCCACACGGTGCCAAACTATGGCATACAATTTGTATGGATACATTATATTTCTGTAGCATAGGTACATACATATGGTCCTGTAAATGAATGATAACTGTAAAAAAAACAGACAGAACATGAATTGCACACAGACAGCTCATGAAAAAATAAATCGATCGATTTCTCTGGATAAAAATAGTCATGAGACCCCAGCCTTATGCGGGCGTCACACGAGACGATCTATCGTGCGATATGTCGTTGGGGTCATGGTTTTGGTGACGCACATCCGGCATCGCTTGCAACGTCGTCCCGTGTGACACCTATGAGCGTCTGTAAATGATCGCAAATCGGTTACGAATCGTGAATCGTGTACAGGTCGCTCATTTTTAAAAAATCGTTTATTCTACTTTGCGCCGGTTGTTCATCGTACCCGGGGCAGCACACATCACTCCGTGTGACACCCCGGGAACGATGAACAGCAGCTTACCTGTGTCCCGCGGCTCCCGCCGGCTATACGGAAGGAAGGAGGTGGCCGGGATGTTTACATCCCACTCATCTCCGCCCCTCCGCTTCTATTGGCCGGCCGCTGTGTGACATCGCTGTGATGCCGAACGTCCCTCCCCCTTCAGGAAGTGGATGTTCGCCGCCCATAGCGAGGTCGCTCAGCAGGTAAGTATGTGTGACGGCGGTTTAACGACTTTGTGCGCCACGGGCAACTAATTGCCCGTGACGCACAAACGACGGGGGCGGGTGCAATCACTCGTGCAATCGCACAATAGATCGTACCGTGTGAATCTCGCATTAGTCTTATAATTACCTGTTAAAACTACATTTCCCTCCAGCACCCTGCTTCTCTTTAATGCTGCAGGCCCCTACCTCACCTCTGCTTTCTTGATAGAACATCAACATGGGCAATATTTAATTATATGGATGCGATAACCAATGATAGTTTTGAATATAGTGACTGTGATCCCCTATTTATCTAATATACATATCTATTTTGTGAGGTAGCGTGGTCGGCTGCGCGGCAGAAGACACGGGATCCAGGCACCAATGGTCACAGCACACGGTTTATTGCACAAACCAAAAGTCCAAAACAGCACACATGTCTTTCTCTGGCAGAAACTCAGGGAGTTGTATTCACTCCCTCACACTAGGGACCCACGCCCATGTTCCTGTTTCCTTTTAACCCTCCTTTCAGCCTGCAGGGAAACAGCATTAACCCTGGAGTGGAGTTGCTTTCTATACATGGAGGGAGCACAATCGGGGCGAGACGTACCGGCCGTCATAGACAACCCCGGTCACAGTCTCACATACCCCCCCCTCAGTTCAAGCGTGCGGGGTTGAACTCCCGCCATCAAACACGGGCCGCGGGACAAGGCATCGGCGTTGCCCTGCAACCTACCGGCCCGGTGTTCAACCATAAACCAGAAGTTCGGCAAAGAAAGGAACCACCGGGTAACCCGGGCATTCCGTTCCTTGGCGGACCTCATCCAGACCAGCGGAGAGTGATCAGTCACCAAGCTAAACTGCCGTCCCAGAAGGTAATAGCGTAGGGACTCCAAGGCCCACTTGATCGCCAGGCACTCCTTCTCCACTACGCTATAATTCCGCTCGGGAGGGGTGAGCTTCCTACTTAAGAAGGTGACGGGGTGTTCCTCCCCCTGAACCACCTGAGACAGCACTGCCCCCAGGCCGACCTCAGAGGCGTCAGTCTGTACTACGAACTCCTTCCGGAAATCAGGGTTGACAAGAACGGGCTGTCCGCACAGGACCCCCTTCAGGGCCCGGAAGGAGTCCTCGGCCTGCGGAGTCCAGCGCACCATGACGGACTTCTTGCCTTTGAGAAGGTGCGTCAAGGGGGCCGATAGTCCCGCAAAATTTTTTACAAACCTCCTGTAGTACCCCACAATACCCAGGAAGGCCCTAACCTGCTTCGTGGTGAGGGGTCTAGGCCACTTCTGGATCGCCTCAACTTTGTTAATTTGGGGCTTAATCACTCTTTGGCCTATTACGTAGCCCAAGTAGCGGGCTTCCGTGAGCCCCAACGCACATTTCTTGGGATTGGCTGTCAATCCGGCTGTTCGGAGCGCGTTCACCACCGCTTGTACCTGTTCCAAGTGGGTCTGCCACTCAGAGCTGTAAATAATGATGTCATCAAGGTACGCTGATGCATACGCCTGGTGGGGTTCCAGCACCAAGTCCATCAACCTCTGGAACGTGGCCGGAGCGCCATGTAACCCAAAAGGCAAGACAACATAGTGGAAGAGACCCTCCGGCGTAACAAAAGCGGTTTTCTCCTTGGCGGACTCTGTCAGTGGCACCTGCCAGTACCCCTTGGTCAGGTTGAGCGTGGTGAAATATCGCGCCTGTCCCAGCCTATCAATCAGCTCATCCACCCGGGGCATGGGGTAGAGATCGAACTTGGATATTTCGTTCAATCTCCTAAAGTCATTGCAGAACCTTAAGGAGCCATCGGGTTTTGGTATTAGGACAATGGGACTAGCCCATTCACTCCGGGATTTTTCGATGACCCCCAGGCGTAGCATTGTCTTCACTTCCTCTGATATGGCTTGTCTTCGAGCCTCCGGTACCCGGTATGGCTTCAGGCGTACCTTCAGGTGAGGCTCGGTGACAATGTCATGTCGTATCAGACTTGTCCTACCAGGCAGCTCGGAGAAGACATCGGGGTTCTGCTGAACCAGCCGTCTGGCCTCTCGCCTCTGTTGCTTGGTGAGGGCTTCTCCAATCCTTACTTCTGGTTCGTCCTCTCCGGAGGTCGCTGGAGCCGGGTTTGAACGACCTGAAGAGGAGGGAGATGGGGAAAAATCAACCATCAGGCTTTCCCGTTCCTGCCAAGGTTTTAACAGGTTGACATGGTATATTTGTTCAGGTTTCCGCCTACCGGGCTGCAATACCTTATAGTTGACCACCCCGATTCTTTCCTTTATCTCGTAGGGGCCTTGCCACTGAGCCAGGAATTTACTCTCCGCCGTGGGGATCAATACCAACACCCGATCCCCGGGTTTAAAGGTCCGCATGGTGGCTTGTCTATTGTAGCGGCCGCTTTGCGCGGCCTGAGCCTCCTGTAAATGCTCCTTCACAATTGGCATGACCGCGCTTATGCGGTTCTGCATTCCTAAAATGTGTTCAATCACACTTTTATGGGGGGTGGGCTCCTGCTCCCACAACTCAAAAGGCGAAAACCCCGTGGATGCCTGTGGCACCTCTCAGATGGCAAACATCAAATAGGGAAACATCATATCCCAGTCTTTCCCGTCTTTGGAGATCACCCTTTTGAGCATGGTTTTCAGGGTTTTATTGAATCGCTCCACTAAACCGTCCATTTGAGGATGATACACAGACGTACGCAACTGCTTGATCTGGAGTAGCCGGCATAGCTCTTTGGTCACTTTAGACATGAATGGGGTCACCTGATCCGTAAGGATCTCCTTGGGCAACCCCACCCGGCAGAACACAGCAAACAACTCCCGAGCTATAAGCTTCGCCGCAGTATGTCTGAGAGGTATCGCCTCTGGATACCGGGTGGCATAGACAACGATCACTAGGATGTGTTGGTGCCCTCGAGCGGACTTTACGAGGGGCCCCACCAGATACATCCCTATCCATTCAAAAGGGACTTCTATAATGGGTAACGGTACCAACGGACTGCGAAAGTGGGCCAGGGGTGCGGTAAGCTGACACTCCGGACAGGTTTCGCAGAACCGTTTTACCTCCCCAAAGACCCCGGGCCAATAGAACCTTTGCAATATTCGCTCCTGCGTTTTCTTGACCCCTAGGTGGCCACTCATCAGGTGTTTATGAGCCAAGTCGAGGACCCGCCGGCGATACGGCTGGGGCACCACCAACTGCTCTACCCCCACGCCCCGTATTTCATCTACCCGGTAGAGTAAATCCTGCTTAAGAGCGAAATGGGGGTACCTTACCTGGGCACCGGGCAGCTGTGCCACCCCGTCAACCACTGTCACCCAACTCCGGGCATGTATTAATGTAGGGTCCTGGAGTTGGGCTGTCCCAAACGTATCCGGGGACGCCTCCAACTCCGGGATGGGCTCGACCATCTCAGCCTCTCCTGCCAATACCTCTATGGGTGACCTATCGGGTTCACATTCTGTCCCTATCATGGGGACCCCTACGGCAGGCGTCCCGGATTCGGGATTGTTGGGCTCAGGTCCCGGACTGTCCAATACCTGAGGGGACTTAGGAGGCCCCTTCCATAGAGTCCAAAAATACGGCAGATCCCTTCCTAGGATAACGTCATAGGGAAGAGTCTTCATAAGTCCCACCTCATGTTGCACCTGACTGTAGGGTGCTGTGATGGTGACAATCCCCGTGGGATAGTCTCGGCGGTCCCCATGTATGCAAACCACCCCCACGGTACGTCCTGTGGCCTTTACTTCAGCCCTTAGGGTTGATCGCACAAGGGTCACTAAGCTTCCGGAATCCAACAAGCCTGTAACCGGACATCCATTCACCTGTATTTGGCACAAGTGGGGCTCAGTCTCCTGGGAGACAAGGTCCGCGGTACACACCGCCTGAGCATACATTGAACCCCGCCGGGTAACCCCACAATCCATGGGCTCCGTGGTGAGTGGACACTGGGCTTCCATATGTCCCACCCGCTGGGACCGCCAACATCTAATAGGGAAGGAAACCCCCTTGACGAGTTGTCGTTTAGGGTACATAGCCTTCCGGACCTCAGGGACGGCGGGAGCGGCCTCAGACGGGACGGTAGCGGACTCCCGCACCGGTGTCAGCGGTGGATCCTTGGCCCGAGGCTTGGAGGGGCCGGACCGACGGGCGGCACGCAAAGTCTCAGTGTCCCGTATCAAGTCCTGCGTAGCCACATGCCGCTCCACCAGGCACACTAATTGGTCCAGGGTACTTGGGTCGCCCTGTCCTACCCACCGTTGAATGGTGACGGGTAAAGTGCGCACAAAGCGATCAACCACTACCCTTTCCACCATTTGCGCAGGGCTCAGAGTGTCAGGCTGCAACCACTTCTTTACCAGATGCAACAAGTCATAGGCCTGGCAGCGTACGGGTTTGACTTCCTCATAGAACCACTGATTTACCCGCTGAGCCCGTACATAGGTATTCACCCCCAACCGAGCAAGTATTTCGGCTTTCAGGGTCTCATATTCTATGGCGTCCTCGGTACAGAGGTCCAGGTACGCTTTTTGGGGTTCCCCCGTCAGATAGGGTGACAATACCTCAGCCAACTGGGGGGTCGGCAGCTTTTCCCGCTCGGCCACCCGCTCAAACACCGCCAGGAACGCTTCCACATCATCCCTCGGGGTCATCTTTTGCAACGCTTGTCTCACCGTTTTCCGGACGCTGCCGTCGTCACCCGGTCCCGGGGTTGTTGCTGCCGGTCCGGCACGGATCGACTTGGCCAGGAGAACCATCTGTTCTTGGTGCCTTAATTCCTGCAATTGCAAGGATTGCTGCTGACGATCCAACGACCGGAGCAGGTGTGCATTGGTCTGTTGTTGCTGTGCATTAGCCTGAGCCAGCTGCTTTAGTATGTCCTCCATGGTGTCGCCGGGTTTAGGCTGTAGTATAGCCGCTCGAATCCAGGACATGCACTGCTGGGTCACCAGGGATGGATGCTACACCTCACCGGGCTGGCATGCCCGCGTTCTCCACCATCTGTGAGGTAGCGTGGTCAGCTGCGCGGCAGAAGACACGGGATCCAGGCACCAATGGTCACAGCACACGGTTTATTGCACAAACCAAAAGTCCAAAACAGCACACATGTCTTTCTCTGGCAGAAACTCAGGGAGTTGTGTTCACTCCCTCACACTAGGGACCCACGCCCATGTTCCTGTTTCCTTTTAACCCTCCTTTCAGCCTGCAGGGAAACCGCATTAACCCTGGAGTGGAGTTGCTTTCTATACATGGAGGGAGCACAACCAGGGCGAGACGTACCGGCCGTCATAGACAACCCCGGTCACAGTCTCACAATTTATAAACTCCACATTTAATTGGTGGCTCATGTTGATGTTCATAACACCATACACATCTTCAGAGACCATTGTCCTTCTCTCCTCAGCGTGCATAGTCAATCCAGGCATAACTGAACAGAGCTGCGCATAGAATAGCTGAGCTGTGCTAAAGCATGGATGTCAGTGCAATGAGGATGTCTTGAGAGAGTGCGGGGGATGTTTTATTAGCCAGGGTCACAGCTGCATTTGTTTTTCAAGACTTAAGCAGAGTCACTAGGTGCAAACGCAGCTCGTATCAATGGGATCTTAGCTTAGCTGATCTATGCTTACAACCCAGCTGTCAGATATGTTATTAGACAGGGTCTTTAGGTGCATCTGAGCATGCTAAACCAACAGCATTAATACTACTGAGGATGGAGGGTAAAGAGTGACCAGGAAGGTGGGTAAAGTAAGGTAAGGTAAGGCTGCAAATCAGTAAAGATTTAAAAATAAGTTGTATTGGCATGATTAATTCTATAAGTAAAACCAAATTGTGGGATGTTTTAAGATTTACCCCTATTACACCATTCCACTATGGAATGACCCCAAAATAACCAGAGGTGCAAACGTTATAAAAAGTAATATAAGTTTAGACTCACTTATTCTAGGACCGCCCTCATCTGTCGTGCCACCACAGGTGCCTGCCCAAGACTCCATTTGTTTTGAATAATCTTTTAATAATTTTAACCCCTTCCCAGCCCTCTGTTTATTATGCTAGAGTCTGTCTTTTTGGGGCAAATTTTTTGGTTTGAATTTTTTTTGGATCTAATCAAGCCTGTCACCTGATTCATGCAGATCTGCCTAAAACAAATTTAGGAAGATTCCTATCCATCTCTATCCACCTCTTACTTGGCCATAGGCGATGTCCTGGCGCTGGTTCTTGTCTCAGGATTTTTACTGTGGCGTTGCCTATAAATGAGGGAATGTAGGAATAATGAAGCATGCGTTACTACATATCTGATTTGCGGCTGAGAGAGGTCTGCATTTCTTTTGATTGTATGGTTGGGGGTCTTTATTACATATGAGGTCTAACCTGGTGTATATTTTAGGGTCCCATTTTATTTTCTGTGTCCATAGTGTCCATATTTATTTAGGCATCTGAATATCTGGGTTTATTTGTATTTGATCTGTATTATTTCACGTGGGTGCAAAATTTTTTAAAAAGCAACATTTTAAAAGAAAAAAGTAGAAAGTAGTAGAAGTGCTCAGTGGCGGACACAGACAGAAGAGGGCCCCTTTACAAGAACATTATAGGGGCCCTTTGTTGTTGCAAATCTCATCATGTGCACAATTCCAGTAGCTTTGGTGCAACCCATTGGTGCAACATGTGCAGCCGCAGTGTAAGGGGGCCCATTTATACCTCCAAAGTAGAAATAAGCCCCCTTACCCTGCGGCTGCACGTGTTGCAACAATGGGCGGAAATTAGTGGCTGCACATGTTGCACCAATGATGTGTCCGTCCCTGGTGGTGCTACTAATGTCGAAGAGCCAGGAGAGTGCACGTGCCCCAGAATTCCATCCAGGTGCCCTAGATCTCCGAGTGAGCACCATTTTGAACTATATCAGCATCAATAAGATATAGTTTGATCTTGTGGTAGCGCAAAGAGCCATAGGCTCCATACCCCACCTTTCTGCGTCCTGTTGGCTGCTGTAGGCCCGTCACTTACAACATGTCAGCATCCTGACACAGGCGACATATGAAGTAACCGCATTGTGCCGCATATGCCGGCCGATCTGTAAAACTCAGCTGCTTGGATTGGGTGATTATAAACTCTTTTTTTTGCTGGAGATTGGTACAAATCATTACTTTTGGAGTGGGCAGTTGACATCAATACTTTTGTCACAGGAAGCACTATATGTCCTAAGGGATACTTATAGAGCATTATTACTGGGTAAGGGGGGGCACAATGCTTGCACCGCATGCTATGCCTTCAATAATAGCAACTTGCTCTTTACAGATACACAGGAGTTAGGTCAGAGCTCAGAAACCAGCTGAATAGTGAACGCAGCTCTGGATGTGATGAGACATAATGTGAGAAAGGTGGACAAAAAAAACAGTCTGAGGCCCCCTTCACACGTCAGTGAAGATCACGCACGTGTTTCACGGACGTGTAAAGGTGCGTTTTCCCCTCCGTGAGTCGTGTTTATGGCACTACGTGTGTTCTCCGTGTGTTATCCATGATAACACACGGAGAACGGGAACTTTAAACTCACCTGTCCCTGGCGTTGCTGTCCGTGGTGCTGATCTTTGGTCTTCGGTCCTGCCGACTCCCTGCTGCTGCCGGCCGCAGTGAAGTGAATATTAAATGAGCATAATGAGCGGCGGTCGGCAGCAAGTGACAGCAGCGGCAGAGACCGGAGGGCTGGAGAAGGGGAGTAAAGGTTTGTTTTTTTCTCTTACACGTGAGTTTTCTCCAGCACATGTCACACGGGACCACATACACACTACATCCGTGTGGTACGGGTGCGGGCCGTGTGACACCCCTGCTGCCGGAGAAAAACGGACATGCATCCATGTGGAGCACACGGACACACGTATGCTCCACACGGAGCCATGGGCCAATGACTGCACACGTGCGTGCACATAAACCCATTGATTTTAATGGGTTTACGTGTGCCCGTATCTCCAGTACATGCGGGCACAGACCTAGCACGTACCGGAGACCCGTGCGTGTGAAGGGGGCCTGAGAAGTATTTTTTTTCTGTTGTAGACAAAATTGTAAATTGTCTGGCACTTTGGGACCCAATGTGGACAATTCCTTTAAATTTTCCATGCAGATTTCATTGCTGCCACCTGTAGGCTCCAGACGGTACTGATATGGTCATATTGAACCCTTAGGAAATGGTACTGTGAATAGATTGCATGTATAAATGGTTATTTCTCTGCCATTCGCTCTAATTACTGCAAATGATTTATACGGGCTGTGGCATTTTATTTAATGATACTTTCATGTGCATAATAAATAGCTAATCAAAGCCTCTGTAAATTTAAGTAATGTTGCAGATGAATGACAGCGCATTTCTTCTCCTGCAGAAACAGAACCGTATATAAGATATTGTAAGTGCTTCTTGGCTCGGGAGGGATAAGATGGAAGGGAATATGTGGACATTAGGTCAAATGGCTTGGCAGGAAAATAGGGTAGATTTTCTCGTTTATCATTGTTTGATCGGCAGCAGCTGTTAATCTCGTACCCCGGATTTCCTTCTTTTGTATCTTAATATGCAGATCCTTAATGATAGAAAACATTTCTTATAGATGCTATGGAATGTTGTGCAAATTACAAAAAAAAGGACAAATAAAGCTGTTATCAGTGGTCAGAAAATTGGATGCAGACTGTATATCCGCCTAATATCTAAAACAATCTTTTTAATATTTAATTTTGCAATACTGCATCCATGAAAACTAGACCTCTTAGACCTGATTGAGCTGATGTACTTACATTAAAAATACATGTCAGAATGACTGCATAGTCTTTATTTGAAAGTTTTCTCACCTGATATTAAAAAAAAAAAATCAGACACTATTATAAAAAAAAAAATCGGACATGGATTTTCAAAGTAAGTACACCAGCCTCATCAGCCCTAATATATTTATATAATAATTTATGGAGTGGTGATGAGTGAGTACTACCATGCTCTGGTGCTCGCTACTTGAAACGAGCAGGTTGGACGCTCGGACGAGTAACCAGTATAATAGAAGTCAATAGGAAATGTGAGCATTTTTCTGGAAGATTTTCTGGAAAAAAATACTTGAGTTTCCAGTTGACCTCCATTATTACTTATGGTGCTGCAGGAGGTGTGTTCCCACAAACCGCCATATATGTAAGGCTCACATACAGTACGGGCAAGAATATTGCGGCGGTTCACATACAGCGCAGGCGAAACCATTGCAGCGACTCATATACAGTGCGGGTGAAACTATTGCGGTGACTCACATACAATGCGGGTAAGACAGTTGCGGCGGTTCACATGCAGCATGGGTAAAACTATTGCAGCGACTCACATACAGTGCAGGCGAAACTATTGCGGTGGCTCACATACAGTGCGGGTGAAACTATTGCAGCTACTCACAGAGCGGGTGAAACTATTCCGGCGGTTCACATACAGCGTGGACAAAAGTATTGTGGCAGCTCACATACAGCGCGGTCGAAACTATTGCGGCGATTCACTTACAGCGCGGGCGAAACTATTGCGGCGACTCAAATGCAGCGTGGGCGAAACTATTGCTGCGGTTCACATACAGTGCAAGAGAAACTATTGCAGTGACTCACATGCAGCGCCGGCAAAACTATTGCAGCGACTCACTTACAGCGCGGGTCTAACTATTATGGCAGCTCACATACAGCGCAGGCAAAACTATTGCAGCATCTCACATACAGTGCAGGCGAAACTATTGCGGCGACTCCCATACAGCGCGAGCAAAACTATTACGGCGGCTCACAGTGCGAGCGAAACTATTGCAGTGGCTCACATACAGCGCAAGCAAAACTATTGCGGTGACTCACATACAGCGCATGCGAAACTATTGCGGCGGTTCACATACAGCGCGTGTGAAATTATCAGTGGGTGTCAGTTATGTATCATCATAATCAGTTATAGCACTGATCTTGGGTGATGATACTGATAGTGGCTTTGATCTGCTTGTAGAGGGACAGAGCTCCTTCTTTTAGCCGATCGGCACAATGTGTTTGCCATTGCATTGTGCTAATGGTCTCTAGTGTGAGCCTGAGTCGAATAATGGGTGTGGGGTCACCCAGTTATGGTGGCCTGTGAGGTCCTGCCTGTGTGGAGTTACTGAGTTAATGCCCTGCAATGTAAAAGAATTGCAGAATATTAGATCAGCGTTCAGGGCATGGAAAGTTGATGTCCCATCCTGGGAACACAAAATAAAGAAACTATACCAATAAAGAAAATTATACCAATAAATACATATATTTATTTAAAAATAAAAATACACACATTTGGCATCGCCATAAACATCATGTTGTCCCATTATCCCATAAAAAAATAAGCTCCAATCAGCTCCAGCCATGGAAAAATAAAATCTATAGTTGTCAAAATAGAGCGATGCAAAATATTCTTTTTTTTTTTTATAAAATTGCTTATATTTATTAAAAGCAGCAAAAGGTAAAAAAACAACAACATAAATGTGGTATCGCTGTAGTCATACTGAACCGAAGAATAAAGCTGTTTCACCAAATTGTGAACTGCATAAAAAAAATAAAATAAATAATCCCTGAATTTCTATTTTATATTCAATCTGTCTCCCAAAAACTGGAATAGAAAGTGATCAAAAAACATTTTGTGCCTGAAAATGGTACCAATAAAAAGGTGACCTCATCCTGCAAAAGAAAAGACCTTACATGACACTGTTGGCAGAAATACAGAATAATTTTAGCTTTTAAAATATGGTGTGTTTTTAGCGTTTTTAGTGTGTGATAGTAGCCCCCCCCCCAAAAACTACCGTACATAAATCTGGTATCGCTGTAATTGCCCCGACCCAAAGAATAAAGCCGCCTTATATATTTTACTGCACAGAGAATGGTGTAAAAAATAAATTAAAGAAATTCTTGAACTGTTCTTGATTTATTAATTCTTCCTCCAAAAGATCACAGTAAAGCAGGTTTTACACGCTGCGACAGCACTAGCCGATGCTAGCGATGCCGAGCGCGATAGCACCCGCCCCCGTCGTACGGCCGATATGTATTGATCGCTGCCGTAGCGAACATTATCGCTACGGCAGCGTCTCACGGACTTACCTGCCCTGAGACCTCGCTGTGACCGGCGATCCGCCTCCTTTCTAAGCGACGTCACAGCAGCGTCACTGAACCGCCGCCCAATAGAAAAGGAGAGGAGGAGATGAGCGGCCGGAACCTCCCACCCACCTCCTTCCTTTCTCCTTTTCCGGTGGAGGCAGGTAAGGAGATGTTTGTCGGTCCTGCGGCGTCACACACAGCGATGTGTGCTGCCGCAGGAACAACAAACAACATTGTACCGTCGCTGCAGCGATATTATGGAGTGAGCGACGTGACAACGAGCTACGATATCGCACGTATTTGCACTCGTTGATCGTCGCTCATTTGCGTCACACGCTGCGATGTCACTACCGGCGCCGGATGTGCGTCACTACCGACATGACCCCGACGATATATCGGTAGTGATGTCACAGTGTGTAAAGCCCGCATAAGTCTTGGCTCACATTTATCCTGCGTGCTATGCTGAGAGCTTACATTGGGTTTCCATGTAAATCTCTGTCATAGGTAATTAGACAGAACCTCTGCTGGAAGATTTCCTATAATGAGGCAGAGCGAGTCACGTTGGTCTTAGTCTGTGATCCAGAGCTGTCAGTCTTTTTAGTGGTGCAAAAAAGCACGGTTGACTACAGTTTTGTGCATTTCTGAAAGGGAAGACGCTGGACACAGACCAGATGCAGTCCACAGTTACTCTAAACCTCACTATAGTGAATGGATCCCTTAGACTACTTTCACACTTGCGTTGAACGGAATCCGTTGCTATCCGCCGCCTTGAGGATTTACGGTAACCGTTGCAGGAAACCGTTCGATTCCTTCGATGACTTCTATTAGCTACGGATAGCAACGGATGGCCTTGCGTTCCATCCGTTAGCCAGCACAGCATCGGTTCAGAGCCAGTTATAGCTCTGCAGCGTTCGCCTGGTTCCTGTAAATTCTCTTGATTCTGCCCGCTACCTCGTTCGACTTCCCTGAGTCCCGTCTACCCTGTTTCATCCGACTTATCTGATTCCCGTCCTCCCCTTTTTGTCCGACCTCCCTGACTCCGGTCGTCTCCGTTTCTTCCGATCTCCCTGACTCCCGTCCCCTCCATCTTGTCTTACCTTCCCGTCTTCCTCTCCTGCCCCCTGTTTGTTGTTCCGTCCCTGCGCCCCCTTCCTGCTGCTTGCTCTCCTGGTTCTTGACCTCCGATCCGCCCCTGACATTGAATCCGCATACTCCTTTGTACTGTGTGACCTCCTGGCTCTGACCCTGCTTGTACGACTTCTCTGTTGAATCTTTGAGTGATTTCCTTTCGTGACTCCTTGTGAATTCATAGTCCTATTACACACACCAGAGTTCCGGCTCCCCCTAGTGGTGACTTTACACCCTTATCCGAAAAATAAGGCTAAAAACACTGAACAGCAAACTGTAATAAAAATTAATTTTGCCATTCTTTCAAGAGTTTTTGAAGCAATTTTTTAGATGTGTCTTAAAGTGGACATGCTCCAAAAATTCCTTAGAAAACGTGTGCACGTAGCCTGTAATGGAACCTGATCAATCAATGACGAATAAGTGAAACTCATAAGACGAAAACCAGGTCAAACACCAATGTAGTACAAAATTGGCAAACAAAAAGTGAAGGACACGGACGGCCGCACCATTGATTATCCGGGGTACATCTTTTTTTGTCCTTTATTACCACTAAGTACTCTACTAACATCGTGTCACAAATTGGTCGTGATTCATGCTAAAAGAAAGGTTACACTGATTAACGAAACTCAACTTTTTCTACGAAGCCTTCTCCGGTCACTGCCGGGCGGGAAGGCTTCTTTCTTCTTTCTTTATATACATGTTTTAAAGCAAAAAATGTAACAGAAGGAGAGATGAGCACAAGGCTGGATGACAGATCCCGGCTTTACTTCTGTTATGTTTGGTCTTAAACTATGATGTGACATGAAATGTATCTGCCGTATACATGGTCTACGGGATACATAATGCTTAGATGAGTGATGCAATGTGTATGGCTGGAGCTCTCGTACTAGGAGATGCCATAATGAGGGTATGTGACAAGAGTCCAAAACCAAAACCCTTTCACGCAACTCAATTGTCGCCATCAATGTTTAAAGCGGTTAGCTTCATATCAGCCAAAATGGAGCATAGCTACTCTAAAGGAGTTTTCCTAATAAAATAATGGTGTATCGCTATTATATGTAATCACTTTACTACCGGGATCCTGATATAAAAAATATAGCTCAAAGAATAACTCGGTATCACATCATGTACATTCCTTGCTTTTCCCGATAATACATTTTTGTCCAGAAGGCCATGTTCAAATCCTTACAGCACAATACCAAGCCTCATGTATGATGTGAACTTCTTAGAGTACAATCACATGATTGTCCCGTTTTTGCGGTCCACAAAAAACGGTCCTGTTTTTCCACAGATGCTTGTGTGACATCCTCATCCGTTCCGTATACGGTCCATGTGCCATCCGTGTGCTTTCCGTTTTTTTTGCGGACTGCAAAAAAATGGAAGGAGGGTTACATACAGTCAAAAGGTAGAAAGATAGATAGCTGGATAGATAGCTGGATAGATAAATATCTGGACAGATAGAGAGAAGGATAGATAGATAGATAGAGGGATAGATAGATAGATAGATAGATAGATAGAAAGAGAGATAGATAGATAGATAGATAGATAGATAGATAGATAGATAGATAGATAGATAGATAGATAGAGGGATAGATAGAGGGATAGATAGATAGAGGGATAGATAGATAGATAAATAGATAGATAGATAGATAGATAGATAGAGGGATAGATAAATATCTGGACAGATAGAGAGAAGGATAGATAGATAGATAGATAGATAGATAGAGGGATAGATAGAGGGATAGATAGAGGGATAGATAGATATAGATAGATAGATAGATAGATAGATAAGAAAAACATATATAATGTCCCACTCCCCTGCATTTTGTAATTTTACACCCTTTAGTGCTTTTCATGTGGCATTAAAGGGTGTTTAGCCTTGTACTTAGCCAAAAATAAATAAATAATTTAAAAAAAAAAAACCAACAGGTGGTTCCCCCCAAATGGGATTGCCAGCTAAGGTAAAGAGGACAGCTGTGATCTGGTATTCTCAGACTAGGGAGGTCCACAGTTATTGGACACTCCCCAGCCTAAAAATAGCAGGCCGCAGCCATCCCAGAAGTGGCACGCCATTAGATGCTCCAATCCTGGCGCTTTTCCCTAACTCATCCCGATGCCCTGGTGCGGTGGCAAATACAGTCATATATGGGGTTGATACTGTGTAATGTCAACTAGCATCAAGTGATGTCACGGCGTCTATCAGATACCTGACATCAGTAACCCAGTCAGTAATTAAAAAAAATAGACGACAACCAAATTTTTATTTAAAAAAACATTCCTCAACAAATTCCCTCTTTCACTAACTTATTGAAAGGAAAAAACAAAACCGGGTTTGGGGTAATCCAACAAGGGGGTCACACGACGATCCATACTCACTGTCCCAGTCAATGAAAAACAGAATGTTCTCCATTGAATGGGAGAGCAGTACAGTGACATGAGCTAACATCATTAGGTCAGGCCACATCACTGCAGGGCATGACGAACGCCAACGTCATAAGGTTAGCTCACTTCATTTCCTGCGGTGATGAACTCCGCTGAACTCGTGACGTCAGTGCTCGTCACTGAGTTCAATGACCGCCGCGTTGTCATGCGGAGTATTGTGAGTGGCCCATAACATCACCGCTCTTGAGGTGATATCGCTGAGGGCATGGAACTCAGTGATGAGCGCTGATGTCACATATTCAGCGGAAATCATCACAGCAGGAAATGATCTGAGCTAACCTCCTAATGGCAGCGCTCATCATCCCCGCAGCTGCTCACACAGTGCTGTGAGCTTCTCCGTGGCTGGCAGTGGAGTGGGACACGGACTCCAGGGGTACCGATAGACGGAAGACACACGGAAGTGCTTCTGTGTGGCTTCCGACGATTTTGCGGACCCATTGATTTGTATTATGTCGCAGTCCGCATTTATGGAACAGAATAGGACATGTTCCATAATAATGGAGCGGACATACAGACATCAATGTGTTTTTTGTATTAACTGATGGCACGCACCTTCCGTGTGCCATCCAATCCTACACAAAACACACTGGAAATATGGTCTTGTCAGTAGGAACTCACCAGGACAAATGGAACGGACATTTGAATAAGCCCTTACCCTTACACACCTAAGCTGGTGGAAAAGGTCTACCAGTTTTTCATAACTAATATTAAGTAGTAAAAAAGGGTGATTGAATAGATCTGACACCGCTGACTAAGCTTTGTTTCCTCGTGGAGGAATATCGGCTTCAAAATCCACATAAAAAGGCTTCAAATCCACCTTGTATACAGTTTGGTGTAGATTTCTGCTGAAAAATCCATTAAAAAAATGTCATGAGAGCATGGCGTTGGACTCACTATCAAGAGTTTTACCAAATTGCTGTTTTTTTTCTCCCACGGTACCCTTGTGTCTAACTATACGCGGATTATAATGAAGGCAATCTGGGCTACCGCCTAGGGCCTGAGGCTCCAGGGGGCCCATGGTCAGATTGCCCTTATGTTCTGTGCATATAACTACCTTGCCCCCATTCCTCCGGCGCAGATCTAAGGCAATATAGAACGGCAGCGCAGCTACAAGGCAGCATGTAAGCACCGGCATCAAGAAGAAGCGGAGCCCCGGGGACCGAGAGTGAGGTGAGTATGTGGCTTTCTTTAAATGATGGGATGTGTGCCAGTATATAGGGGGCTAAGTGGGGGCTCATACAGTATATAGGGGGGCTGTGTGAGGGCTTATACTATATCGAGGGGGTTATGCGGGGGCTCATGCTGTATACTGGTGCTATGTGGGGGCTCATGCTGTATATAGGGGTCCTGTGTGTGAGTTTATACTGTATATAGGAGACTATGTGGGAGCTCATGCTGTATATAGGGGAGGTGTGGGGGCTCATTCTGCATATAGGGGTGCTGTGTGTGAGTTCATACTGTATATAGGAGACTATGTGGGAGCTCATGCTGTATATAGGGGAGGTGTGGGGGCTTCTTCTGTATATATGGAGCTGTGTATGAGATCATATGGTATGTATTGGGTGCTTTCTGTGGGCTCTTACTGTATATAGGGGGATGTCAGCATACTTAATCCTGCTCAATACTAAGTGATACTATTAATATTAATATCAAATATTAAGTATAATTAACATATTAATATTGAGTAGAATTAATTTCAGCCTATTCATTCAGCCCTGCATAACAGTCACGGTCTCTCTTGTGGTCCCTCAGGAAAATTAATTTCCTACCCCTGCACTATTATGTATAGCACTGTCCATAAGGGAAAAAAAAATGCTCTCTGCTGTCTTTCTCATTTTGCATCTGAGATGTGCACCAGAGCACCTGTGTGTTTATCACGTAACTAGTGATGAGCGATCACTACCATGCTCGGGTGCTCAGTACTCGTAACTAGTGATGAGTGAGCACTACCATGCTCGGGTGCTCTGTACTGGTAACTAGTGATGAGCGGGCACTACCATGCTCGGGTGCTCAGTACTCGTAACTAGTGATGAGTGAGCACTACCATGCTCGGGTGCTCAGTACTCGTAACTAGTGATGAGTGAGCACTACCATGCTCGGGTGCTCAGTACTCGTAACTAGTGATGAGCGATCACTACCATGCTCGGGTGCTCTGTACTCGTAACTAGTGATGAGTGGGCACTACCATGCTCGGGTGCTCAGTACTCGTAACTAGTGATGAGTGAGCACTACCATGCTCGGGTGCTCAGTACTCGTAACTAGTGATGAGTGAGCACTACCATGCTCGGGTGCTCAGTACTCGTAACTAGTGATGAGTGAGCACTACCATGCTTGGGTGCTCAGTACTCGTAACTAGTGATGAGCGATCACTACCATGCTCGGGTGCTCTGTACTCGTAACTAGTGATGAGTGAGCACTACCATGCTCGGGTGCTCTGTACTCGTAACTAGTGATGAGTGAGCACTACCATGCTCGGGTGCTCAGTACTCGTAACTAGTGATGAGCGGGCACTACCATGCTCGGGTGCTCAGTACTCGTAACTAGTGATGAGTGAGCACTACCATGCTCGGGTGCTCAGTACTCGTAACTAGTGATGAGCGAGCACTACCATGCTCGGGTGCTCAGTACTCGTAACTAGTGATGAGCGAGCACTACCATGCTCGGGTGCTCAGTACTTGTAACTAGTGATGAGTGAGCACTACCATGCTCGGGTGCTCAATACTTGTAACTAGTGATGAGTGAGCACTACCATGCTCGGGTGCTCAATACTTGTAACTAGTGATGAGCGGGCACTACCATGCTCGGGTGCTCAGTACTCGTAACTAGTGATGAGCGGGCACTACCATGCTCGGGTGCTCAGTACTTGTAACTAGTGATGAGCGGACACTACCATGCTCGGGTGCTCTGTACTTGTAACTAGTGATGAGTGAGCACTACCATGCTCGGGTGCTCAGTACTCGTAACTAGTGATGAGCGAGCACTACCATGCTCGGGTGCTCAGTACTTGTAACTAGTGATGAGTGAGCACTACCATGCTCGGGTGCTCAATACTTGTAACTAGTGATGAGTGAGCACTACCATGCTCGGGTGCTCAATACTTGTAACTAGTGATGAGTGAGCACTACCATGCTCGGGTGCTCAGTACTCGTAACTAGTGATGAGCGGGCACTACCATGCTCGGGTGCTCAGTACTTGTAACTAGTGATGAGCGGACACTACCATGCTCGGGTGCTCAGTACTTGTAACCAGTGATGAGTGAGCACTACCATGCTCGGGTGCTCAATACTTGTAACTAGTGATGAGTGAGCACTACCATGCTCGGGTGCTCAGTACTCATAACTAGTGATGAGCGGGCACTACCATGCTCAGGTGCTCAGTACTTGTAACTAGTGATGAGTGAGCACTACCATGCTTGGGTGCTCAGTACTCGTAACTAGTGATGAGTGGGCACTACCATGCTCGGGTGCTCAGTACTTGTAACTAGTGATGAGTGAGCACTACCATGCTCAGGTGCTCAGTACTCGTAACTAGTGATGAGTGAGCACTACCATGCTCAGGTGCTCTGTACTGGTAACTAGTGATGAGCGGGCACTACCATGTTCGGGTGCTCAGTACTTGTAACTAGTGATGAGTGAGCACTACCATGCTCAGGTGCTCAGTACTAGTAACTAGTGATGAGCGGGCACTACCATGCTCGGGTGTTCAGTACTCGTAACTAGTGATGAGTGAGCACTACCATGCTCAGGTGCTCTGTACTCGTAACTAGTGATAACTGAGCACTACCATGCTCGGGTGCTCAGTACTCATAACTAGTGATGAGCGGGCACTACCATGCTCGGGTGCTCAGTACTGGTAACTAGTGATGAGTGAGCACTAACATGCTCGGGTGCTCAGTACTCGTAACTAGTGATGAGCGAGCACTACCATGCTCGGGTGCTCAGTACTCGTAACTAGTGATGAGCGAGCACTACCATGCTCAGGTGCTCAGTACTCGTAACTAGTGATAACTGAGCACTACCATGCTCGGGTGCTCAGTACTCATAACTAGTGATGAGCGGGCACTACCATGCTCGGGTGCTCAGTACTCATAACTACTGATGAGCGAGCACTACCATGCTCGGGTGCTCAGTACTCATAACTAGTGATGAGCGAGCACTACCATGCTCTGGTGGTCAGTACTCGTAACTAGTGATGAGCGGGCACTACCATGCTCGGGTGCTCGATACTGGTAACTAGTGGTGAGCGGGCACTGCCATGCTCGGGTGCTCAGTACTCATAACTAGTGATGAGTGAGCACTACCATGCTCGGGTGGTCAGTACTCGTAACTAGTGATGAGCGGGCACTACCATGCTCTGGTGCTCTGTACTCGTAACTAGTGATGAGCGGGCACTACCATGCTCGGGTGCTCAATACTGGTAACTAGTGGTGAGCGGGCACTGCCATGCTTGGGTGCTCAGTACTCATAACTAGTGATGAGTGAGCACTACCATGCTCGGGTGGTCAGTACTCGTAACTAGTGATGAGCGGGCACTACCATGCTCTGGTGCTCTGTACTCGTAACTAGTGATGAGCGGGCACTACCATGCTCGGGTGCTCAATACTGGTAACTAGTGGTGAGCGGGCACTGCCATGCTCGGGTGCTCAGTACTCATAACTAGTGATGAGTGAGCACTACCATGCTCGGGTGCTCAGTACTCATAACTAGTGATGAGAGAGCACTACCATGCTCGGGTGCTCGGTACTCGTAACTAGTGATGAGCGGGCACTACCATGCTCAGGTGCTCAGTACTCGTAACTAGTGATGAGCGAGCACTACCATGCTCGGGTGCTCAGTACTCGTAACTAGTGATGAGCGGGCACTACCATGCTCGGGTGCTCAGTACTCGTAACTAGTGATGAGCGGGCACTACCATGCTCAGGTGCTCAGTACTCATAACTAGTGATGAGCGGGCACTACCATGCTCGGGTGCTCTGTACTCGTAACTAGTGATGAGTGAGCACTACCATGCTCGGGTGCTCTGTACTCGTAACTAGTGATGAGCGAGCACTACCATGCTCGGGTGCTAGGTACTCATAACTAGTGATGAGCGGGCACTACCATGCTCGGGTGCTCGGTTTCTCATGTTGGACTAGGGCCTATACAGCTGCACCACCAGTTTCAGTAGTAAAATTGTACTGAAAGATTCCCTTTTTGAATCAATAAAAAAAGATATTATATCAGTAAATAATAAAATGTAGCTCCTGCAGCAATGCTCACAGTCACACAGCCCGATAACAAACTGTGTTTCTTTTTTCAATTCTAGCTGTTATTTCAAGGAACCAAGAAGGACCCGGAGAACTGGGGAAGGCGGTGCTCATCCCGAAAGATGATCAAGAAAAAATGAGAGAACTATTCAAAATCAATCAGTTTAACCTCATGGCCAGTGACTTAATTGCGTTAAACAGAAGCTTGCCGGATGTGAGACTAGAAGGGTAAGATCTACAATACAGATTCAGCTCTATTGATGTGATTGGAGCATGACTTATGGACAGGGGTGATGCTGTTTTTCTTAGAAATCATTTAAAGGGAAGCAATATTTTACCCATATTTGCTTTTATTTTATTCCCGTTGCTCCTCTGAGTATTCTGCATTTTGTTTTTTGTAAATCCGCCAAACGGTTCCAGAGATAAGGGCCTTTTTACTTAGTGCTAATTTGTGTGTGGGCGTGGCACTCAGGTTCCTCTGGGGCGTGTCTTTAGGCTGCTCTGCATAATTGCCATGTTAGCCACGCCCCCTAGAACACTAAATAAAAAGCCCCATATCTTTGGAACCGTAAAACGGATTTAAAAAAAAAAAGAAAAGGAATACTTAGGGGAGCAGCAGGAATGATATCGCACTGGGGACCAGGGGCGTTAATTGACTCCTCTGATACTGAGAGTTTAAGAGGGTTCTCTCACTTTGACCGACTGCCAGAGATAACTAGGAGAGGATGCAATGGATGAGAGAAATAAACACTCTTAGAAAACTGCTTTATACCTTCTAATGGCTTACTAGCCGCTAAGGGCCATTTTGAGACTGCGACAGGCAGTGGCGGCGAGGCTCTTTTTTCGGATGTGCAATACAAAACATATTTACTGTGCATCCAGTAAACAGTTCCTATGAAATATTGAAAACCCAGCATACTTGATGGATTGGACCATTTTTAGTTTTTTTTTGCGTCTTGGTTTTTTCTTTCTCTTCTTCCAAGATCCCAAACTTTTTTTTTAATTTCTCCAAAAGTTAGTTTTTAGTTTTGAATGGCATCTTTCATTTTACAATATAATGTACTGAAAAATGGGGGGTAAAAGTCAAAAAGTGGTGAAACAATTTAAAAGAAAAATACAACTTTGGCTTATGTTTTTTCTCTTTTCATTTTGAGATAAAAAGATGGCCTGCCAATTTTATTTTCTGGATAAATATGATTAAGGTAATATCATATATTATATATTATAATTAATTAATATATTATATATTATAATATATAAATATAATATATTATTTATATAATAAAAATAATAATAATTATTATATGTTATAAATAAATATATAAATAATTATTTATATAATAAATAGGGATGATCGAATACCACAAATATTCGGCTTTGCAAATATTCGCCGAATAGGTCACCGAATAAGTCTTCTTCCAAGATCACAAACTTTTTTTTTAATTTCTCTAAAAGTTAGTTTTTAGTTTTGAATGGCATCTTTCATTTTACAATATAATGTACTGAAAAATGGGGGGTAAAAGTCAAAAAGTGGTGAAACAATTTAAAAGAAAAATACAACTTTGGCTTATGTTTTTTCTCTTTTCATTTTGAGATAAAAAGATGGCCTGCCAATTTTATTTTCTGGATAAATATGATTAAGGTAATATCATATATTATATATTATAATTAATTAATATATTATATATTATAATATATAAATATAATATATTATTTATATAATAAAAATAATAATAATTATTATATGTTATAAATAAATATATAAATAATTATTTATATAATAAATAGGGATGATCGAATACCACAAATATTCGGCTTTGCAAATATTCGCCGAATAGGTCACCGAATAAGTCTTCTTCCAAGATCACAAACTTTTTTTTTTAATTTCTCTAAAAGTTAGTTTTTAGTTTTGAATGGCATCTTTCAATTTAAAATATAATGTACTGAAAAATGGGGGGGTAAAAGTCAAAACGTAGTGAAACAATTTTAAAAAAATACAACATTAGCTTATGTTTTTTCTCTTTTCATTTTGAGATAAAAAGATGACTTGGCAATTTTTATTTTCTGGATAAATATGATTAAGGTAATATCATATATTATAATTAATTAATATATTATATATTATTTATATAATAAAAATAATAATAATTATTAAATATTTTAAACAAATACATATATAAATAATTATTTATATAATAAATAGGGATGATTGAATACCACAAATATTCGGCTTCGCGAATATTCGCCGAATAGGTCGCCGCTATTCGACTATTCGCGAATATTCGATGCACAATGTAGGTATATGGAAAACCCAAATAACACCCGAATAACAACTATTCGGGCTTCCCATAGACTTACACTACACATCGAATATTGGCATAGCGGTGACCTATTCGTTGGATATTCGCGAAGGCGAATATTCTGGTATTCGATCATCCCTAATAATAAATATATTATATAAATAATATATTATCTATTATATATTATTTATACATATAAAAAAAAAAATTTGATTTATGTTGCTATTTTCTGATGTTGGTAACTTTTTTTATTTTTGAATCAGTGAACCTGAGTATGGTCTTGCTTTTTTGTGTGGCGATCGTATTTATTGTTGTTGCTCAGCTGTCATATTTATTGTACCAGGTCTGGTAACAAATTTGCAGCCGGCGTAGCTACTTACCAACCATTTAAATGCTGCTGTCAGACATCATCAGCATCATCTAAACAGTTAAAGGGGTATTCCCATCTACAAGTTCTTACCCTAATATGTAGTAACTGTAATAATATTAATATTAGCAAATACCTCCAATTAGAAATGTAGTATAGTTCTCCTGATTAGCTATGTCTCTTACCTCATCTGCAGGGCATTGCAGAAGCTAAGGTAACGACCATGCATATATTGACAGTTATGCGGGCTTTACACGAGACGATATATCGTGCGATATGTCGTCGGGGTCACGGTTTTCGTGACGCACATCCGGCATAGCGCACGGGTCGGCCTGTGTGACACCTCCGATCGACGCAGTATCGCTCACAAATCGTGAGTCGTGTACTTGTCGTTAACTATCATAATATCGTTTATTTTCATGGGTGCAGGTTGTTCATCATTTCCGTGGCATCACACGTTGCTCCGTGTGACACCACGGGAACAATGAACACAGCGTACCTGCGTCCCACGGCACCCGCTGGCTTAATGGAAGGAAGGTGGTGGGCGGGATGTTTACATCTCGCTCATCTCCGCTTCTCCGCTTCTATTGGCCGGCTGCCGTGTGACGTCGCTGTGACGCTGAACGTCCCGCCCACTTCAGGAAGTGGACGTTCGTCGCCCACAGCGAGGTCGTCCGGAATGTAAGTACGTGTGACGGGGGTTAAACGAGTTTGTGCGCCACGGGCAGCGATTTGCCCGTGACGCAAAAATGACAGGGGCGGGTGCGATCCCTCGTGCTATCGCACGATAGAGCGACTCGTGTAAAGCAGGCTTTAGTTGCTTGTGGTCATAACCATGGATATCTAATGCGGGCGTCACACGAGACGATCTATCATGCGATATGTCGTCGGGGTCACGGTTTTCGTGACGCACATCCGGCATCGTTAGTGATGTCGTTTCGTGTGACACTTCTGAGCGAATCTGAACGTATCCAAATCGGTAACAAATCGTGTATCGTTGACACGTCGCTCATTTTTAAAAAGTAATTTATTTTTCTTTGCGCCGGTTGTTCATTGTACCCGGGGCAGCACACATCGCTCCGTGTGACACCCCGGGAACGATGAACACAGCATACCTGCGTCCCGCGGCTCCCGCCGGCTATGCGGAAGGAAGGAGGTGGGCGGGATATTTACGTCCCGCTCATCTCCGCCCCTCCTCTTCTATTGGCCGGCCGCTGTGTGACGTCGCTGTGATGCCGAACGTCCCACCCCCTTCAGGAAGTGGATGTTCGCCGCCCACAGCGAGGTCTCTCAGCAGGTAAGTGCGTGTGACGGCGGTTTAACGACTTTGTGCGCCACGGGCAACTAATTGCCCGTGACGCACAAACGACGGGGACGGATACGATCTCTCGTGCGATCGCACGATAGATCGTACCGTGTGATGCCCGCATTAGAGTCCTGCACATGAGGTAAGAGACATAGCCATTCAGGAGAACTATACTACATTTCTAATCAAGGTATTTGCTAATATTATTATTATTATTATTATTATTATTATACCTGTTACACATTGGGATAGGATCTTAGAGATGGGAATACCCCTTTAAGCAGCAATCAGCGCTAATTTTGGTTACTTCTGTCAGAGGCAAGAGCCAGTAACCATCCTGTATAAATCACACCCACTCCACACCTGCTACTAATGACATACATTTTTTTATGAGGCCCTGTAGAGGTTAAAGGTTATGTTCACTTTCACAAAAAACATCTGAAATGTAAACAAAAAAATGAAGCAACTTTACAAGTAAAATTTTCTAAGGTCTTGTGTCCATAGCTTCTCTCCAGGCCAATGTGTCTCCATGGTAACAGACTACAAACACACTGTTAGTAGTCAGATCCTTTGGAAATTACTCCCTTCCATCTGTGCCTTATATCGTTCATGGAGCACATGGTGTCACACTAGGTATGGTGAAGTACCAAGCAAGCGGCGAAAGGCAAGGGAAAGGAGAGATGGTGATCCCTCTCCAAACCTACTTGCTGGTCCCTGGGGTCCCTCATCACACTAGATAGGTTCCGCACTTATGCACCAAGCCGAATACCTGACCCTAGGTATTCCTAGTGCTGGACCCTAAATAGGGAACTTGTGGCATGAGCTCTTTAACTCCAATAAACGCTAAAGAAAGACACAAGTAAGACACATGGGGGAAAAGCATTAATTACTTATCTACAGATGACTCAGGTCAAAGTTCAGCAAAGCATCAGCAACAATAATACAGATGAGAGCAAACCACCTACTTGCAACCAGAGTTTGAAGGAACTTGGTGCTCAGCCCAGTGTGAGCCGCTTGCAGTGTGTGACCGGCTCACACTGTGGGTAACAACAGCATGATCGGATATTGTCACGCTAGGTAGGGGGAACTACCAAGTGTACGTCGAAAGGTAATGGAAGAGAAACTCTGTGTCTAGGGAAGGGGGAGGAGATGGTGACCCCTGACCGAACCTACTGCAGGTCCCTGGGGTCTCTCACCACCCTTGATAGGTTCCACTCCTATGCGTCGAGCCGAATACCTGACTCTAGGTATCCCTCGTGCTGGACCCTAAATAGGAAATGGATGGGATGAGCTCTTCATCAACCCCACTAAACGCTAAATGAAGACACAAGGAGGACACACGGGGAAAATGCATGAACTACTTATCTACAGATGACTCCGGCAGGAGTTCAGCAAAGTTACAGCAACGATTCCACAGAGGAGTACAAGCCACCTGCTTGCATCCAGAGTTTGAATGAACTGAAAAATATCACCAGCACCAGTTAAGGGAAGCAACGATTATTTAAGCACTAACAGAATACTGATGATCAGCAGCTGGGTGGAAAGCGAGCTCCTGCGGGGTCCAAAGGAATGAAGGGACACAGGGAATACTGATGATCAGCAGGGGGAGAGATGAATCCAGCAGGAAAGCTACCTATACCAATGAATACTGACAGCAGGAACAATGGAAAGTCAGGGAGCAGTTCAGCGCAGCCAAACGCTGTGACCTTCTACTGCAGGAAACCACATGACTGTCTGTTACCCGTGACACATGAAAATTAGTAAGGCAGTCGGAATAAATTACACAGGGTCAATTTGTTGTCTGTTACTATGGAAACACATAGGTGTGCATAGAATAAATTACACATGGTCAATTTGTTGTCTGTTACTATGGAAACACATAGGTGTGCATAGGAGCTGTAGGCACAAAACGGTAAGATCCTTTATTTTTTAGATTTCAGCTGCTTTGGAAAAAAAAAAACAATTGTTGCCGAGTCCAAAAAAAAAGCAAAACCTTCAATCTCAGCAAATGCCAAAGGTAAATGTGTTTTACGAAGCAGCGGGCCCCGCGACAGCCGGAGGCTAATAACCAAATATTCCTGGACCTCGGAATATGGTTTTGTAGTATTTAGCACGGTCTCGTGGCAATTAGCATCACACGTCATTATGTATTCCTGGCTGGATTCTGCAGTAGACGGATAGTTTTGTATTGTTTCTAAGGAAACTAACAGCACAATAGAGAATAATCTGTTTACTATGTAATTCTTCAGTCAGGCACAAATTATATTCAAGTTACAGAAAAACACATTGGATTATTTTTTTATTTTTTTTTCCCCTCGCGGTAATGTGAACATACAGTTAGCCTCCCATTGGCAATGGTTGGATAACTAATGTAAGTATCCCCTAAAGACATCATGTTATTTTTCCATCCAAAAATAGCTGCCTTCATCCTGACCATATGCCTGAGGATTGATGCAGACAGTGGAAAATAATGAATCTCTGTTTTCTGCACTGTTTGGCTATCATTCACGATCATCGTACAACATGCCTATTGATATATTTTATTTTCATGGCAAAACCATGCGGATACATATGTCAGGATAATAAATGAGAAAAAAAATGAATAGGAAAGTGCATATAGTATATTAATATACGAGGGATGCAATTTGGAGGTTTACTAGTGTTTAGATGTTAAAAACTGGAAACTGTAATTCTTTCTGTGACCATTAGGGGAGCTCTCTGCAAGGTCATTTATCAGCTAATATATAAAGCTGAGTGTATGTGTTTGTATGTGTATATGTGTGTATGTCCGCTAATCCGCATCATCACGTTTACAATCACGAAATTTTGCACAGACACTCCATATGACTCAGGGAACGTCATAGACTATGTTTTGACGGAAAAATGTAACCCTGTGCTTTACAGTTACTCTCCAAAAAACCTGCCTTCATTAAAGTCAATAGAGCTGCGAGCTACAGGTCATTAATAGGAGCACTGATTGGTTAATATAGGAACAAAATAAATTGTTAGTATAAGAAGTGTATGTGTGACGTAATAAGATGTTGGTGGGGAGACAGATTGAGAGACAGAAAGAGACAGAGAGACAGAGACAGACAGTCAAAGAGATAGACAGAGGCAGACAGACAGATACAGACAGGGAAAGAGACAGGCAGACAGGGAAACAGAGAGACAAACAGACAGACAGGGAAAGAGACAGGCAAAGACAGACATGGAAAGAGACAGGCAGACGGGGAAGAGACAGACAGGGAGAGACAGGGAAAGAGACAGACAGGGAAAGAGACAGGGAAAGAGACAAAGACAAGGAAAGAGATGGGGAAAGAGACAGAGACAGAAGGGGGAAAAGACAGACAGGGAACAAGACAGACGGGGAACAACACAGACGGGGAAAGAGACAGATGGGGAAAGAGACAGACACAGAGAGAGAGAGACAGACACAGATATAGAGAGACAGACACATACAGACACAGAGATAGAGAGAGACAGACACAGACAGACACAGAGATAGAGAGAGAGACAGACACAGAGAGACACAGAGATAGAGACAGACAGACACAGACATAGAGACAGACAGACACAGATATAGAGACAGACAGACACAGAGATAGAGACAGACACAGAGACTGATACAGAGACAGACAAAGAGATAGACACAGAAAGACAGAGATAGACATAGACAGACAAAGAAATAGACACAGACAGACAGATAGACATGGATAGAGACAGAGACACACATGGATAGAGATAGACACACAGAAAGACAGACAGACAGGGAAAGAGACAGACACACAGAGACAGACAGGGAAAGAGACAGACAGAGAGACAGACACACAGAGACAGACAGACACAGACAGAGACAGACAGACAGACACACACACAGAGACAGACACACAGAGACAGACAAACAAACAGAGACAGACAGAGACTGGGAGAGAGATAGAGAGACAGTTACTATCCCGGTCAATGCCCGGGTACTACAGCTAGTTGAGTATAAAGGAAGCTGTAAAAATGATTTTGAAGAGAGCTCCCCCTAGTGGCAACTGCAGGAATGTAGAATTTTATCTTTTTACAGGAAAGATGTTTGATAAGGAACATCTTTCTTGGGTCTTATCATAAGAAGATAAAAAAACAATCCCAATTTCTATAATAACTTTTGGACCATTCATTAAGTTATATTAAACAATATTCCAAATCCAAGACTAGCACTAATCCAAGGTGATCCAAGGTTCTACTCCGTCATCTGATGGTATGGTCATCCATGCATGGGCAAGAGGACGCCCAGCGCATGGCGCAACACAGAAGTAACGATGGGGATGGAGAGGGTAGGAAGGCCATAGCAGTGGGAAAAGGGGAGATAGGTATCTCAGGGTTCAGATATAAGTTATTATCAGGAGGTGACCTAATTCCCCTAAACAGGTCCCCCCCCCCTGTCGCCATCATGTGCCTAGTCCCTGGCTATCTCTCCACTCTCACAGGATAGTAATAAGGCCGGAGAGTGCACTAGACTTCACCACTGCAATAATAAGACACAGAGGAAGAAGACAGACAGAGGGACATAGACAAAGAAGGATATACACCAACTCTACTGTTGCAGACAAACACCAGGGCTACAAGTGACATGATTTCAGTACCTTCAGAGACTTGCTCCTTCCACAGTAGTCAGTTTAGAAATAGATTCTATACCCGGCATCAGGTGATGAAACATGTGATTATTTAAAGGGAACCTGTCAGGTGCAATATGCACCCAGAGCCACGAGCAGTTCTGGGTGCATACTGCTAATCCCTGCCTAACCGTCCCTGTATACACTAGCATAGATAAAGACATCTTTAGAAAAACTATTTCTAAAGATCTTTTATCTTATGCTAATGAGCGAGGGGACTAGTCTCAAGGATGTTAAATCCCCCCTGACTGGCTGCCCTCTTAGCATGTTAGCACACCCACAGGGGCGTACTAACATGTTATTCAATGCAGCGTCACCAGCGGTGCCACGTGTACCTGTGTTCGCTGTCAACGCGCTTCTGAATGCCCGGCACTTCTGGTCATGTGCAGTAGACCTCGATGAAGCCAGACACCCGGCTTCATATTGTGCATGACTGGAAGCGCCGGGCATTCAGAAGCGCGGTCACACTGCTGGTGATGCCGCTTTGAATAGCATATTCAGAGTTTATCAAGTTACTTATAGATCTAGCAGAATCCAGTAAAGTAGCAGAGTTGAGTTCATCAGGTGACCTACAGATATAGCAGGGTCCAGTAAAATAGCAGAGCTGAGTTTATCAAGTTACTTACAATTGTAGCAGAGTCCAGCAAAGTAGCAGAGCTGAGTTTATCAAGTTATGTACAGATCTAGCGGAGTCCAGCAAAGTAACAGAGCTGAGTTTTTCAAGTTTTATTACAGTTGTAGTAGAGTCCAGAAAAGTAGTAGAGTTGAGTTTATCAAGTGACTTACAGATCTAGCAGACTCCAGCAAAGAAGCAGAGCGGAGTTTATCAAGTGACTTACAGATCTAGCAGAGTCCAGAAAAGTAACAGAGCTGAGTTTATCAACTTACTTAAAGATCTAGCAGAGTCCAGCAAAGTAGCAGAGTCCAGCAAAGTAGCAGAGCTGTGTTTATCAAGTTACTTCCAAATCTAGCAGAGTGCAGCAAAGTAGCAGAGCTGAGTTTTTCAGGATACTTACAGATCTAGCAGAGTCCAGCAAAGTAGCAGAGCTACATTTATCAAGTTACTTACAGATGTAGCAAAGTCCAGCAAAGTAGCAGAGTTGATTATGTCAGGTTACTTACAGATGTAGCAAAGTCCAGCAAAGTAGCAGAGTTTAGTAGTTCAAGTGACACAACAATAGAATTGCAAAGACCAGGGGTGTGATAGTAGTGGCGCGTATGCCTACCACCTGAATACTCTTGCAGCATGCAGCTGCCTAAGCCATTCAGTACGGCTGAGGACCTGAACTCAGCGATAGGCACCTGGTGAGGGTGGTGGTAGCCTGACATGCTCTGGAACAGAGAGAGAAAGCTACAGGGGAGAAAATCAGAGCTGGAGAAAGACAGGGGAGGAAGAGCCATAAGGAATACAATGGAAAGGTCAGCTCTGGAGCCGAGGAAGGTGAGTAACCCAGGTATATTGAAATCCAACCTGAGTCTTGTCCCCTGAGGGTAGATGGAGGGGAAATAGATCCCCCATGTAACTTTTTCCCTGCTGGCACAGCTCTATGAGTACTAGCTAGTAGTACTGGCAAGGTCAGTAATATGGGCTTTATTGGACATTTATGAGATATTTAATAAGAATCCTCAAATTAGATGACATTATAGCAGCTCCATTATCACATCATCTGGATGGACACTGAGGATGTGTTGGGATTGCACGTCCCTCATCCGACCTTGTCTGTTATATATACTCTATCCACACTCCGATACGGCCGTTTTATGAGATTGTAGAAGAGTTACAATGTGTCTGCGGACGTATCCTCTGGTTTTATATTCATGATTGCTGTCTATTAAACTTTACTAGAATACTGAGAGACTTACTGGAGATAATCTCACATTGATTTATTTCCATCCCCTGTAAATCGTTCACAAAGCGATATATACATAGGAAATAAGGATTCTTCTGCTATTTGGTTCAGAATAGGAAGTATCATAGAAAATGTTCACATCTGTCCACTGCTTTATGAGTTAGGGCTCAGTCACATGACTACAGGATTTATTCCACGTATGAGAACAAAGGACCAAGTTTCATCAGTGATTTCATCAGAATATCGTCTGAGTATCATCAGAGTTTGGTCCAAGTTTCATCAGTTTTATAAGGATGAGAAAAGCAAAAAATTCCACCTTCTCCTATTTAGCAGTCGGTGAAAAATGGGCAGCACGTGGAGCTCATCAGACTCTTATGCCTGCTTTACACGGGTCGACCGATCGTGCGATTTCACGATCGACCGTACCCGCCCCCGTCTTTTGTGCGTCGCGGGCAAATCGTTGCCCGTGACGTACAAAGTCGGTAACCCCCCGTCACACGTGCTTAGCTCCTGGGCGACGTCGCTGTGGGCGGCGAACATCCTCTTTCTGAATGGGGAGGGACGTTCGGCGTCACAGCGATGTCACCCAGCCGCCGGCCAATAGAAGTGGAGGGGCGGAGATGAGCGGGATGTAAACATCTCGCCCACCTCTTTCCTTCTGCATTGCCGGCGGGTGCTGCGTGACGCAGGTAAGATGTGTTCATTGTTCCCGGGGTGTCACACACTGCGATGTGTGCTGCCCCGAGTACGATGAACAATCAGCGCCATTGTAATTAAACGATATTATGAAACTGAGTGACGCGTACACGACTCACGATTTGTGAGTGATACTGCGTCACTCAGAGGTGTTACACAAGACGACGTCGTGAACGATGCCGGATGTGCGTCAAGAAATACGTGACCCCGACGATGCATCGCACCAGAGTTCATCTCGTGTACAGCACCCTTAAGGGGTACTTTGCACACTACGACATCGCAAGCCGATGGTAGCGATGCCGAGCGCGATAGTCCCCGCCCCCGTCGCAGCAGCAATATCTTGTGATTGATGCTGTAGCGAACATTATCGCTACGCCAGCTTCACACGCACTTACCTGCCCTGCGACGTCGCTCTGGCCGGCGAACCAGCTCCTTCCTAAGGGGGCGGGTCAAGTGGTGTCACAGCGACATCACACGGCAGGCGGCCAATAGAAGCAGAGGGGCGGAGATGAGCGGGACGTAAACATTCCGCCCACCTCCTTCCTTCCTCATTGCAGCTGGGACACAGGTAAGGCGATGTTCCTTGCTCCTGCGGCTTCATACACAGCGATGTGTGCTGCCGCAGGAACGTGGAACTACATCGTACCTGTCGTTGCAGCGACATTATGGAAATGCCCGACACTACACCGATCATACAATTTCGACACTTTTGCGCTCGTTAATCGTATTAAAAAGGATTCACGTACTCCGATGTTGACGACGACGCCGGATGTGCGTCACTTTCGATTTGACCCCACCGACATCGCAGCTGTGATGTCGTAGTGTGCAAAGTACCCCTTATTGCCGAGTTTGATCACATGTTGTAAGAAAGCCAATCACTTCTGCTCCTCTCATTTTTAGGCTGGAGGAAATATTCAACCTATGCCAACTATAGTTTATGCTGTGTTGGTCTGTGAGTTGAGGTGTCACAGACTTGCTGGAGAAAAAGTTGTTTTGTGCTTGGTGTGGTTGTGAATTTTGCTGTTGTATTCTTCTATGCTTATTACTTGCTCTAATTTTCCTCCTAATCTTTTATTGTCTTATACATCTGTGTGTGCGTGCCGTGTGAGTTTTGGTTTCCCCTGTTTGTCTATTTCTGTGGGTTAAATCACACTCCTGTCCCAGCCCCCACAGTGGGATGGGGTGTAAGATCCGGGCTGGTCAGGAACAGGGCCAGGAAGGAGACTCAGAAATTCCCACCGTGAGGGGTATCTCTTAGAATCGGTATAGCACAGGCCCCCTTAGTCTAAGGGTCACCTTCGTGGCCCCAGTTTACCACTATCCCCATAGTCCCTCGTGACAGTAGACCTGTCACCAGATCAAAATTGGCCAGTTTTTTGTCTTATGTTGTTCCCTCCCACTGGTCTCCTGAGAAGTCAGATTTTTTTCTTTTTTTTAAGTCTGCCATACAGTTACAGAGATATGCTACTTTATATTTACTGCTATATTTTATGATCTTTACAAGGGGGCGTGGCTCACAAGGTAATAATACAGAGGAGCCTGAAGACACGCCCCTGAGGATCCTGTGACTCATGCCCCTTTGGTAAAGACAATAAAAGTTAGCTCTAAGTAAAAAGAAAAAAAAGGAACACTCAGGGGAGCAGCGAGAATAAAATAAGGGCAAAAACTGGACACTTTTGACATTGTTACAGGTCCTCTTTAAAGGGCTTTAAATGAATGATATTAAGGGACATGCAGTAATAAAGTCTGTTGTTGCCAAATGATTCAGATTGGGTCTATATTTTTTTTATGCAAAAAACACACTGCCACAGTTCTGCTCTAAAGGCCGGGATCAGAGACATCTCTGTTCTTTGTAGTTTTAATATTCCCTGTTATTAGCGTGTATCTAGGTATGCCCTAATAATTGCTTGTGTTCTGTTTGCTTTGGCAGGCAGATTTCTGCCAGTACATGGTTAAAAAAAAACAAAAAAAAAAAACAATGAAAATATCATCCTGCTGAGATCTCAAACTCTCGGTACAAGCTGCAGCTGTCAGTCATGCTGGATGGGCAGAGACCAAATGCACTTATATATCTGGACTGATAAGATATTAATTTATAATCACAGTATTACACAGCCATTTTCACATTGACTTTTAAAAATAAGTACACCAGTCTCAACAGGTCTGATAGATCTATTTAACAATGTATACTGTCTGTTTTGTAAAAATCAGGTGCAAAATTCACTATTGAAAAAATACAAATGGTCTTACAAGGAAATTATAGTTAAAAAAAAGAATAAGAACATGTCTTCTGGTCCTTAAAGGGAACCTGTCACCAGATTTTTCCCTTATGAGCTGTGGCCACCACCACTGAGCTCTTATATACAGCATTCCAGAATACTGTACAGGCCGCTGTGTAGAACGTAAAAATCACCTAAGGGGCGGTCCAGTCCAATGGGCATAGCTGGTCTGGGTCTAGCGCCTCCTCCACTTTGTGCAGTTGCCGTCCTCCTTCCCAGCCCCATGTGCATACGCATCCTACGTCATTCACAGAGAGGCCTCCATAGTGCTCTTGCGCATGCGCACCTCTCTCTGCCTGGCCGAGGTCAGATCAAATTATTGTAGTACGCATGCGCGGGCGGTCTTTAACCTTTTTTCGCGCCTGCGCATTACAGTACTTTTACTTTTCTCTGCCCTGAGCAGGACGGATCAAAGTGCGCATGCGCAAGAGCGCAATGGGGGCATCTCTGTGAATAATGCAGGACGTGTCATGCACACGGGGCTGGGAAGGAGGAGGATGGCGATCACACAAGCTGGAAGAGGCGCCAGACTGGAGAGCAGCAACACCCATTGGACCGGATCGCCCCCTAGTTCAGTAGTTTTACATTATACAGCACGTCCTGTGCTCTTATAAACAATATTCTGAAATGCTGTATATAGGGGCTTACTGGTGGTGGCCGCAGCTTATAAGGGAAAAACATGGATGGAGGAGGCGCCGGACCGAAACCAGCAACACCCATCACACCGACCACCCACTAGGTGAGTATTATAAAGGTGTTTTTTATGTTATACAGAGCGGCCTGGGCTCTTATATACAGTATTCTGGAATCCTGTATATAAGAGCTCACTGGTGGTGGCCGCAGCTTATAAGGGACAAATCTAGTGACAGGTTCCCTTTAAAGTGTCATTTCAGGAGAACTCGTCTTTGCTTCTACCCCTCCCTCCTCTCTCCATAGAACTTTATAAGCACCAACTGTCATCTATCTTAGTAAAGTGACAATGTATTCACATCAGACACATTTTACCTGGGAACTGAGAAGGAAAGATCAGTTCAAGAGAAGGAAGAAGCTGATTTTTTTAATACGATAAATTAGAAAAGTTTCTTATTTTCACGACTAATATTGATTTATGAAAAAAATGGGAAAAAATAAATAAAAATCAAGCTCAATATTAGGACTGGGCATCAGTACTCCTGTATCCTTTTGCTTAGGATGATACTATTGAATTTATTAGACGAGGGCAGTCAAATTAGATATATTTTACAGCCGTTACTTTGCCAAAATCATCTTCTTGGAAGCCAGAAGCGTTTTTTTCCGGCGTCTGCGTCCCTTATGTGACCTTCACAGTTAGATAATGCCATCTACTCACTGTTTGATACGGTCCTTTTATCAGATGAACTCAGCGGCTGGAAAGATGCCTTACTGATTTCCAAACTTATGAGTTAAGTTCACGTCAGCTTCTTTTATTAAAAAAAAAAAAAAAAAGAAAAGAAAATCGAGGTTGAATTTGAGCTAATGTGAAAAAATGTCTAACAATCTCCCGCAGCAAAACGCCGAAAAAAACATATTTCATTTTTAGTTCCCACTTCTTAATGTAATTGCTGCAATTCAGCCTGGAAGGAAAGGCGGCAGTAAATATTTATAATTAGGATTTACTAATGGATTTCTTAGATTAGGAGAAATTATCAATAACAAATCATTTATAAAGCGTTATAGCGGATGCGAAAATGAAAAACATCAAGATATTAAAATATTTATCTGCAGACTGTGCATTACATAAATAGCAAGCGAAGGAACATTTGTACGAGTGCGGTAATATGGATGCCATGCTGGATTAAAGAATTGGCCTAATTAACTTTTATTACTTGTCCCTTCTTAGAGCGGATTGGACGACCAATCAGATTGACTGCAGAAGGAAAAAGTCCCAATCATATAAAAAGTATGAATCACCCAAAATTCTTCCTAGCAACCAACCATAATAGAGAGATTCCAATAGACTGCAGGCCGGGTAAATTTGTACTTCTCTGCATTAGGCTGTGTGCACACGGTGCATTTTCGCTTGCAGATTTTCAGAAATCTGCAAGGAAATCCTGATGCTAGCAAAGTCCATGAGAATGAATTGTTGTGATTTTTTTTCCTTGCAGATTTGGATGCAGAAAATAATCTACAGCATGTCAATACTATATGTAATAAAAAAAAAACCCTCAAAGGTGCTGAATAAATGCAGTGATCATCTCAAAAAGACACCATGGACAAATTAATAGTATACACCTGCCCATATGAGTCAAAAGACCATGAAATCTAATATATAATGCTGAGTTGAGTGTGTGTGTGTGTGTCTGTCTGTCTGTCTGTCTGTCTGTCTGTCTGTGTGTGTGTGTGTGTGTGTGTGAGACCGCTAAAGGAATCCGCACCGTTGCATTTACAATCACTACATTTTGCACAGACGCCTCATGTGACCCAGGGAATGTCATAGACTATGTTTCGGCGGGAAAATTTAACCCCACGCTTTACAGTTACTCTCCAAAATCCTGCCTCCATTAAAGTCAATGGAGCTGCGAGCTATTAGGTTATTAATAAGAGCTGTGATTGGTTGCTATAGGAACAAAATAAATTGTTAGTATAAGATTATATGTGAGGTAATAAGATGTTGGTGGGGGGATGGATAGAGAGAGAAAGACAGTCAAAGAGACAGACAGAGGCAGACAGACAAAGACAGACAGGGAAAGAGACAGGAAGACAGGGAAACAGACAGACAGAGAAACAGACAGACAGAGACAGACAGGGAAAGAGACAGAGACAAGTAACTAGACAGGGAAAGAGACAGACAAGTAAAGAGATAAGGAAAGAGACAGAGACATGTAAAGAGACAGGGAAAGAGATAGAGACAGACGTGGAAAGAGACAGACGTGGAAAGAGAAGACAGATGTGGAAAGAGACAGATCTGGAAAGAGACAGACAGGGAAAGAGACAGAAAGGGAAGTAGACAGACTGGGAAAGAGACAGACCCAGAATGAGACAGACTGGCAACGAGACAGACTGGCAACGAGACAGACCTGGAACGAGACAGACTGGCAACAAGACAGATGGCAAAAGAGACAGACGGGGAAAGAGACAGATGGGGAAAGAGACAGACCTGTTTGAGACAGAGCTGGAATGAGACAGACATGGAACGAGACAGACGGAGAAAGAGACTGACAGACAGAGAGAGACAGACAGACACTGGCAGACACAGAGATAGAGAGAGCGACACAGAGATAGAGAGAGAGACACAGAGATAGAGAGAGACAGATAGAGAGACTGACACAGAGACAGACAGAGAGACTGGTACAGACAGACAGAGACAGACACACAGAGACTGACAGAAACTCGGAGAGAGACAGAGAGACAGTTACTATCCCGGGCAATGCCCGGGTACTACAGCTAGTAAAATATATATTTTTATTTGTATAAATATTAAAAATAGAGTAACACAATTAAAAACAGTAGAGGAGCAAAAATATTCAATTATAGATAGGGAAATTCAAAAGACAGTATGTGCAAATATAAATACCAGCGGGACTACAATAAATAGGTAAAAAATATACAAGAAATAAATGAAATAATTTCAAATATCAATAAATGTATAGCCTAATAAGCCTTGATATAATACAAAATATTTCTCATAAATATTCCTTTTACACAGCCATCAAAAAAATAAAGTGTATAATGCTGTAAAGTGTGAGTGCTGCAATTGAAATATATGGTATCAAGAATGGATTTAGATGTGCATTACCTATGTGCAGAGTCCGTGGAATTCGCGTGCCTGCTGCCCGACGCGCGTTTTTTCCTGCGTAGGACTTTCTCAAGGGAGGGTAATATAGAAAGCATGTCAATTCTTTATTTATTTTTTACTGTTTTTTTCACCATTAAAAGCAATGAAAAAAAACATAAAAAAAATGCATGAAAAAAGTGGCAAAAACATGTGTTTTTCCAGCAGCGGTTTTCCTGCCATGAGATGCAGAAATGTCTTCAACCAAATATGCAATGTGTGCACATGACCTTAAGGTCGTGTTCAGACCATGCATATCGGGTGCATTTTTGTGCAAAAAAATACAGTAAAATCGAAGCTTTTCTGTGAAAAAAAATATGTGAATATGCGTACTCTGCAGAACCTTTCTTCACCAAAAAACGTACCTTGTGGCCAAAAAGCACCAAAAACACACACAAAAAAGAATGCGTTTTTAGTGCGTTTTTTGGTGCTTTTTTAGTGAATCCAATGACTAGAAGGGCTAAAAAATGCTGAAAAAAAACCGCACCAACAATTGACATGCTGTTTCTTTTTTTCTGCATTAAAATCTGCAAGGAAAAAAGAAGCATTTCTGATTTCTCATTGACTTGGTTGGGATAAGGATAGATATGCAGATTTGGGAAACAAATTGGACCAAAAATGCATCAAAAACTGCACCCAGAGCCTTAAAGGGAATCTGTCACAAGGTTTTTGCTCCCCATCTGAGAGCAGCATAATGTAGAAACAGAGGCCCTGATTCCAGCAATGTATCACTTACTGAGCTGTTTGCTGTCATTTTGATAAAATCTATGTTTTCTTTGCTCTAGATCTAGCAGTTATACAGAACTCATGAATATGCAAGAGTACCTGCAGCATGCCAAATAGCCCTGTAATGATGATCTACTGCTGATTAATCAGTGATTTTATCAAAACTACACTTTGTAGCCTAGTAAGTGACACATCGCTGGATTCAGGTTTTCTTTTTCTATATCATGCTGCTCTCAGATTAGGTGACAAAAACCTCCCGACAGATTCCCTTTAAGCTCTTCCCATCACTGCTGAGAAACACCTCAAAAATGTCCTTTTACAGGACAATGATATGAAAAACAGGAGGTGTAAGAGAGGCACAGATTTTGTGCAGAGTTTTCTGCTTAAAAAGAATAAGTAAAGTTCCTAAATAAAAACTTCAACTGGATTTCGAGTCTGACATAGGTATCGGTGCTGTCCTGGAATATTATGGTCGCTGGTTCAAACTTTATTAGCAAAACTACTTTTCTGTTTTTGGTGTGTCAATTTACTACCAAGGACATGTTTTTACGACTGTATCTGTTTAAGATCCCTCACCATTATAGTAAATAATTGCCAACACTCTTGTAAGAAATCTGGGAGGACCCTGGAATATCGGGAGACCTCTCATACCCTTGAAAGAGTTTGTGTCATGGGCAACTCTTAATAGAGCTTCCACATCTAGCAAATCTCAGCCGGTGCCCTGGTCTTCAACCTTCAATCCATGTACAGGAATTTGGATTTACAAAGAGGTCCTTGGGTTAGATCTAAGGAGTGGTGGGTTGCAAAAAAAATGTTGGTAGAAGGTTGTCAAAAAGGCATGTGAATACCATTTGGTCAGGGAGAGGAATACCCTTCAATCTATCCTAAATTCTGCCACCCAACTACTCCACATGTCCCCCCACTGTTCCCCAACCTCTTCCTTCTGCCAATATCTTCACTGGCTCCTATTGCTCTAAATGTTTCAAAACCCTAACCATGACATACAAAGCCATCCACAACCTGCCTCCTCCATACATCTGTGACCTAGTCTCCCGGTACCTACCCGCACGCAACCTCAGATCCTCACAAGATCTCCTTCTCCACTCCTCTCATTTCCTCTTCCCACAATCGTGTACAAGATTTCTCCCGTGCCTCCCCCATACTCTGGAACTCTCTTCTCCAACACATTAGACTATCGCCTACCGTGGAAACTTTCAAAAGGAACCTGAAGACCCACCTCTTCCAACAAGCCTACAACCTGCAGTAACCCTCAATCCACCATAGTTTTGCACAACCATCTCTAAGCTCATCTACTGTATACTCAACCCCTTCCCTGTAGACTTTGAGCCCTCGCGGGCAGGGTCCTCTCTCCTCCTGTAACAGTCTGTGCCTTGTATTGTTCACGATTATTGTACTTGCATTTATTATGTATACCCTTTTTTACATGTAAACTGCCATGGAATAAATGGCACTATAATAAATAATAATAATAATCATTATCAGAAGGGTAGATCAAACATGGGCCATGGTCAGAAGAAAGAAGCAAACAGGCTGAATAACAGGCGTGAGCCAGATCAAGTATAAATGATAACTGGCAAGGCCAAGCAATATGCTGGGAGTTTAAGTAGAGTGTGGTACTGTCTCATACAACACAAAAGGGAGGTATTTTACTCATAGGGGGCAGCACACACTGATACTGGCAGATTACTACTACGACAAGTACCAACCACTTAATGATCATCAGAAGGGTAGATCAAACATGGGCCATGATCAGAAGCAAGAATCAAAAAGGCTGAACCAGATTAAGTATAAACAATAACTGGCAACGTCCAGCAATTTGCTGGGAGCTTTAGTAGGGTGTGGTGCTGTCACATACAACACAAAAGGGAGGTATTTTACTCATAGGGGGCAGTACACACTGATACTTGCAGATTAGTACTATGACAAGTACCAACCACTTAACGATCATCAGAAGGGTAGATAAATCGTGGGCCATGATTAGAAGCAAGAATCAAAAAGCTCAATAACAGGCGTGAACCAGATTAAGTATAAACAATAATTGACAACACCCAGCAATATGCTGGGAGTTTAAGTAGGGTGTGTTACTGTCCCATACAACACAAAAGGGAGGTATTTTACTCATAGTGGGCAACGCACACCGATACTTGCAGATTAGTACTAATACAAGTACCAACCATTTAATGATCATCAGAAGGGTAGATCAAACATGGGCCATGGTCAGAAGGAAGAATCAAAAAGGCTGAATAACCGGTGTGAACCAGATTAAGTATAAACAATAACCGGAAACGTCCAGCAATATGCTGGGAGTTTAAGTAGAGTGTGTTATTGTCGCATACAACACAAAAGGGAGGTATTTTACTCATAGGGGGCAGCGCAAACCGATACTTGCAGATTAGTACTAATAAAAGTACCAACCACTTAATGATCATCAGAAGGGTAGATCAAACATGGGCCATGGTCAGAAGGAAGAATCCAAAAGGCTGAACCAGATTAAGTATAAACAATAACTGGCAACGTCCAGCAATATGCTGGGAGTTTAAGTAGGGTGTGTTACTGTCCCATACAACACAAAAGGGAGGTATTTTACTCATAGTGGGCAACGCACACCGATACTTGCAGATTAGTACTAATACAAGTACCAACCATTTAATGATCATCAGAAGGGTAGATCAAACATGGGCCATGGTCAGAAGGAAGAATCAAAAAGGCTGAATAACCGGTGTGAACCAGATTAAGTATAAACAATAACCGGAAACGTCCAGCAATATGCTGGGAGTTTAAGTAGAGTGTGTTATTGTCGCATACAACACAAAAGGGAGGTATTTTACTCATAGGGGGCAGCGCAAACCGATACTTGCAGATTAGTACTAATAAAAGTACCAACCACTTAATGATCATCAGAAGGGTAGATCAAACATGGGCCATGGTCAGAAGGAAGAATCCAAAAGGCTGAACCAGATTAAGTATAAACAATAACTGGCAACGTCCAGTAATATGCTGGGAGTTTAAGTAGGGTGTGGTGCTGTTCCACAGAACACAAAAGGAGATTTTTACTCCTAGTGGGCAGCACACACAATGATACTTTTGGAAGGTTTTATATACATGTGGCGCCCTGGCCTAGCCAGGTCGTCACAGATAACACACAAACACCCCACCCCCATTAGACAGGGACACCAGCCAAACAAAAACCCTTGTTGCCTCCCTCCAGTGTCTGATATCCACACCAGGTGGGGCGGAGCCAAGCGGTTGGCCCCACCCACCGAGGAGTTCACAGGCCTGGAGGCGGGAAAAGTGACAGTAGTTTAGTGTTGGAGCTTGAGGAGTGAGGAGTAAACACTTGGGTGTCTGGGTTTGTGGCCCAGGCACTGACAGCAAGGTTGGCAGATGGTGGTGGCCGTCTGCAGGAGTGGTGGAGCAACACGGAACCATAGGACTTGGGATGGGCGACGGCCTGCCGGTACCGACCGGGGAGCGAAGTGAAGCCAGCACACACCGGAGGGCCATCGGACCCCGACCCGGCTTGGAGCCGCCGTCAATAGTCAGATCCGAATGTGACTGGAACCCCAGGGGTTTCACAACAGCAAAAGTCCCAATTGAAGGCAACCGCCCACACCGTGAGGGTATACAGCTACCGCCTCAGGCTAGAGACCCAAGGGCCAGCGTCTGCGGGCAAACGGGCTCCTCCGGTACCCATACACCGGGGAGCGGACTACCGTTGGGAATCCATAGTAGTCAGCAAGAGAACATCAAGGTGCAGGGAAAGACAGCCGCCATCACCTGTCCAGGGAGAAGCACTGCAGCCAGCTGCGGGACCCGTCCATCCAGCCATTTGGTTTACCGAGGACTTTGTACCTTTCTTGCTGAGTGAGTACACCCGTGCCATCCGGCACCGCGCCGCACTGTCCCTGCAACCCTGCACCTCACCGACCCTGCCTCCCCCGTCACAACACCATCGGGCCCCGGGACCACCGACCCCTACCCACGGAGGGGGAAAACAACATCCCAGCTGCTCCCTACATTCGCTCCCGGGATCCCCGTCACCAGCAGCGGTGGTGCCCATCTTCACCACGACCTGTGGGTGGCGTCACGGACTAAATCCCTAAACCAACCACCCCTTTCACTCACGGGCGAGGAGCGCCGCTCGAGTCCCCGGATCCGGCCCACCGCTCGAGCGACCGAGCAGCCAATCGCAGCAGCGCCGGACCCGAGCGTTATCGAGAGCGCAGCAGCGACGGCATCCTCCCCGCCCGCGACATACATAATGTTGGATGATCTGTTACGAGGCAGAGTCCCTGAATGCTCAGCTGGGGGCATAGAATAGACATGATTGAGTATGGCTTATAAAGAGATGTAGCGATGCCTGCCACGGTGAACAAGGGGCAAGCATTTAAAAAAGTTAGCAATGCAAGTTATAGAATCGCGTTTTATTATTAATATTGTCTTCTTATGCAACATTCTTTGCTTTCATTCTTCCATGCTGTTTCCTATACTACATCACACAGACCTGCTTGTACTTTCATCGCCAGGCTCGGCTTTCGCAGTGGGTGACCCCAAAAAAAAAAAACCCAAACCTGTATTACACAGTTGAAGGTTTACTGCAAAAAATGGTCCGGTTCTTTGAGATTTACACTTTCTTGGGTTTGCTGACGGCATTCTGTTAGATAACAAATGATGTACATAATCTTTAGTGTTTCTCTATGGCAATACATCATCCTGCAAAGTGAATGCAGATTTAAGACTTCAAGGTTAGTCTAGCATGAAATTGACTTCCCGTGCTATTGCATTTGCCTTTTGCTGATAACTTATGGAATGCCCAGGAAATGATTAGTGTAGTCTTTGACTTTACAACCTGCTAAATAGGAGATGAACGGAGAACAACAATGAAATAAACTGGACCCGGTTCACCTCTTCTCCGGCTCTGTATCTGATTGAGGCTTATATCTGCGCTCCGGATTCTGCTTCCAACATTTACTTAGGCTGAAAACCAAATGCAAAAGTCTTCCCAGAATAATGCTCAGTCAACGGAGTGCACCAAATCACAACAGCCAATCTAAAGCCCTTCCATGCTTTCAACGGAATTTATCGTCAGCTCGGAACGTCAGACATTCTTCAAGAAAATCCGTAAATGTAAAACTTTATTCGGAATTTGAAAAAGTAATTTTCTTACTCAATATTTTAAGATTTGTGATGGTAAATCTGATCTATTTGCACTATGATTGAATAATGCAAATTAATTAGGTTTATTTTTTACTTAGGGACCTTAGCCAACATAGCTGATACCAGGAAGCAACATTTTTCTGCTTGCTGAGGGCCTGCCCCTTCTAGTCACATGGGTATGACCTCACACAGGTCCTGCTAGTGAAAAGTTAAATCGATTATGTGTCGCCCAGGGAATGGGGTACTTGGTCCTGGGCAGTGTATCACTGGGGAATGTCACTTTGGTGGTGGCCGTTGCCCGGTCCTGTGCCCTGGGTGCTTTTTAACTGGGAGTATTTACAGGGGAGATTAAAGTCATTAGTGTGACGCCACCTGCGGGTTGCAGTTAATATGGGTAAAACGCCACCCATCTGTAGGGCTGGTGGTAATGGCAGCTGTGGTGGTAGGCCCTCTGCAGGTAGGGCTGAGCCCGGAAGATGTATGGTGGGGTAATAAAGGAGGCCACACCGTGGGTTGTAAGTAACAGTCTCCACTCACTCTTGACCCTCGGGCGGCTGATTCAGGTCCCTGCATTTCCAGTGCCAGTTGATGACTCAGTTGCTCTGTCCCCGACACCCTCAGTGTGGTTGGATCCCTGGAGCGTGGGGCGTTAGGGGCCCGACTGTCCCTTTTTGTGGCAGCCTCCTTGTTCATATGGCGGGCAGTGTGGACCCTGTAGGGCTGGTCTGTGTCCAGAACCCTGATCCTTGCTTTACTGCTGGTGACCCCAGATCTGTAGGTCAGTGAGGTCCGTTTAGGTCCCCTCACTGTGCAGGTATTTGCCCGGCTGTATGAAACTGGCGTCTGACCTAGTGCCCTTTGGTGTGTCTAGGTGTTGCTGGCACTGGTGTTCCAGGTCCCAGGACGTAGGCCCTGCATCCTGGTGAGGATGCAGTTTCTAGTAGTGCCCTGAGTGTTCAGGCTACAGATTCTAATACCCCGTTGGATAACTTCCCTGATGTCTGTGATCGGCACAGGCATACTTGAGCATCGACCAACAGATTGGTAGTTCATATGCAGGCTAGTCAGAGTTTATCTCTTCTGGTCTGCTTGTTAGTCTCCGTTGATCACATGTTGTGGGGCAGTCAATCACATTTGCTCCCCTCCTATATATGTTGGCTAGATCCTTCTTTCTATGGCAGCTATATTTTATCTAAGCTGGTCTGGGGAGATGTTGTGATTCAGACTATCTGCTGGTTGTAATGCTTGTTGCTGTGTGCAGTTGTGGACTTATCCCTTGTTGCTTTTTTTTTTGTTGCTACCTTCTCTTGAGTCTCGCATTGTTTATTCCATTGAGTTTGCAGTGTGTCAGAGTTTTGGTTTTCCCCTGTCTTTCTTTATCTGTGTTTTCACCTCACTCCTGCCCCATCTTTCCATGGTGGGAGGGGGAATCAGATTAGTTCTGGTCAGGAGCATAGCCAGGCACAAGACTCTGGCATCTCCACCACTAGGGGTCATTTTGAGGTTAGGGATAGCTTAAGGACCCCTTGAGTGAGGGATAGTATAAGAGCTTATATCTCTCACTGTCCTACAATCACATCACGACAGGGACCCAGTTGAGATTTTATGCTGTTTGTTGTTTGGGCAGAACGCCAATGATGACAGGCTTCCTTTAACATCTAGATGCAATCTCCATGAAATATTGAGTCGTTTAGGCAATACTTTGCTTTCCTTATCTCGGCCTGAAATAAATAGTCTTGTTTTGATCCCGTCCTCAGTATACAGCTCTGCGTCCTCTCACCTTGCTGTACTTGAATACGTACACGATAAAAATTTCAGATCATAAAAGAACATTCCATTAGTATCAATTGAACCGTAAGGAGCCGGCTGCTTAGGAGCGGGAGAATTCACTCCGTAGAAGGTTTTTTTTTTTTTTTTTTGATGTATGAAGCTTCTGAGAGATCAAGGATAATATACAGAGAGATGTGACCTTTAGACGTAGCTATGAGCAAGTGATCGTCACTTGACTGGTGCAGTTTCTGTTGAATATCGTCAAGCGAAACGTTCAAAGGTAAGAAAACAATCCAGAGGCCAAGTAACTGTAGAAAAGTCACTTACAGGCCTTGAAGGCAATAAGAAAAAGACACGCTCGAACACCGCCACTGCGACTAACAGAGAGGAGAAATCAGATAGGGAGAATTATGATAAAATAGCCGGTGAACCGCCGGGTGACACAGCGGGGAATGAAATGATGAAAAACCCTTTATTTCTTTGTTACTTTTAACCTCAATGTGAATAGTTTATTTATTCTGTTAATTGAAAAATCTCATGGCTGAATTCTATCAGCAATTTATTTCATACTTTAGAAAACAGATTACTATATTCTTCCCTGACTATAATTGAATCCATTTCTGATGTTCTTCAAAAAGCAGAGCTGTGCGCCATAAGGTAAATGTTCGGAAAGTCCTATATTCCCTTCCTTACTGTCACACTACCGCTAGGGGGCGCCGGGACTCAGAGAGAAAGAGAACTCCTGAGTGTAGTAAGACACAAGACCACTAGAGGTTGCTAACACAAGAGCAAGTGTAGTCGATCAGCCAAGATGTCACGTCTGAACCAAGGAGAAAACAAGCCAAAGTCAAAGAACAGAGCGGAGGTCGGATACCAGGAGAGCAAGTGAGCACAGGGGAGGGAGTGGAGGACATGGAGCAGGATCAGAGTCCAGAGGACAGGGAGGAACGGAGGTAAGGTCAGGAAGGAGGGCAGGGGGTCAGGAAGGGCAGAAGGGATGGAGATCAGGACAGGCCGGGGAAATGGAGGTCAGGTCAGGTCGAGGAAACAGAGGTCAGGTCAGGTTGAGTAGGAGGGACTGTGATACCAATGTGATATGACTGAAGAATGAGTGTGATTAGATAGGAATCCTAATCAAAAGATAGTGATCACAGGTCTTATTGATACATCCAAACTCAGTATCAGAGAGGTGTCCTCTGGTTGATTTCACCATGATGAAGAGTACGTGTTAGCAGGTCTTGAACAAACCACTATTATGAGGAAGGAACACTTACAGTTCAACATGTGCAGGAAACCAGTGGTTGGTTGGCAACATGTGTAGGAAACTATCGATGTAAAATTCACGGCTCATTGCAACATATGCAGGAAACCAGTGGTTAAACTAGCAACATGTGTAGGAAGCTACTGGTGCCCACAGCAGCGTGTGGTCAGGTTACATGACCATGACTCAGCAATGACATGCTGGTCACCAATTGCAATACTCAGTGCACACGACGACCACAATGTGCAATGTTTGGTATAAAAATACATGGCTCACTCAGTGAGACAGGGACCTATCCAGGACGCTCAAGTGGACGCACTGTGCCTGTGATGCAGAGGCCGGGTTGTCTTCCTTCTCACTGATCGTGTCCCTCTGATGAAGGAGTGCTACAACATACGGTAATGTTGATGCATATTTCTGTTATTGTATAAGATTCTATGACTATAAAGTAGTGCTAATGCCTATGTACCATTGATTATTCATGTGCTAATAAAATAAATAATATCTTGCTATAAAGAATCTTAGTATTCGTGCCTGATTAGGATATCAGTGAGCGCTTCGTAAGTACGGGCTTTCAGCCCCTTTTTAGGAGAATTTAGCAACACAGGGACAGAGGTCAAGACAAACAGTACCGGGCAGCAGGACAAAAACAGAGAACTTCTCTCAGGAACAGTGCACGCAGGAGAGCCGGAAATATTACTGGCGGCGTCCCGGAGGTAGCACCACCAAGATATGGCAGCGCAACCGCTGGAACGAGGCCAGAATGAACAGACCCCTCCCAAAGAACCTAAACCCCGGAGGCAGGATACATGCACCGGCTCAGGAATGGCAGAGTCATACATTAATCATGACACTTACTGTTGGCTGCAGTAACTAATAAAACACTTGGAGAGAAATTATATGATGAACCTATCAATTTTAATGGCTAAAGGGGGTGTTACATGCAGCGATATCGCTAGCGATATAGCTGGTGAAAGCACCCGCCCCAACGTTTGTGGGTCACGGCAAATCACTGCCCGTGGCACACAAAATCGTTAGGAGCCGTCACACGGGACTTACCTGTCTAGCGACGTCGCTGTTGCCAGCGAACCGCCTCCTTTCTAAGGGGGCGGTTCGTGCAGCGTCACAGCGGCGTCACTAAGCGGCCGGCCAATAGAAGTGGAGGGGCGGAGATGAGCGGGATGCAACATCCCGCCCACCCCTTTCCTTCTGCATTGCTAGCGGCCACAGGAAAGCTGTAGTTCGTCATTCTCGAGGTGTCACACGTAGCGATGTGTGCTGCCTCGGGAACGATGAACAACCTGCGTGCACAACAATCAACGATTTTTAGAAAAGGAACGACGTGTTAACGATGGACGATTTGGTGAGTATTTTCCATCGTTAACAGTCGCTCCTTGCTGTCACACGCAATGACGTCGCTAACGATGCCGGATGTGCGTCATGGAATCCGTGACCCCGGCGATATATCGTTAGATACGTCGTTGCGTGTGACGGGGCCTTTAGAGTGTTGCACAGTAATATTGGAATCTTTGTAGAAAGGTGACAATGTGTTCAATTCTGCTGCAGCGCTTCTGCAGGAGAAACGGGGCATTACATGATCATTGACACCTTTCTTTGATAGGTGCTGTATTTGTAATTTTTCATCAAATTTTGCTTTAGAGCTTTAGTATCTCTTTTGTGAGATCAGATGAGGTGGTCTAGAAGATTATCTGGTTTCTCATACTGTCACGGGAGTGTCGGGGTAACTGGAGAAGGGACCTCTAAACTGGCCCTCAGACTAGAGACCCTGCATTGTCCCTTATTCCAGAGCTTGATGTTAGCTAAGTCTGGACTGCCAGCTTGACCCTAACTACTCTTGTCCAAACCCTGATCTAACACACCCTCTCCCCCACCCCAAGAGAAGGCCAGGAGTGGAGAAGCAAACCCCACAAATAACATAGACAGCAGGAAAACCAAAACACATGCACAGTGCAATCAAACACAGGGGAGAGGCAATATGTGCTCAGGAAGAAATAAAACACTGGGTGGAAATAAACTACCAACAGGGATATTTCCGCCCCACAAAGGAAAGCACATGACAGATCACCAGGCTCCGGATTACTACAATAAGTACCAGTATCGCTGAAGCTTAGAGAGCCAGACCGCTTTTTAAGCCCACCGGGGTGAGTCGTAGACTGCGGCCATCTCGAGGGTTCTCCAACTGGTCCTGGTACCAAGGCCATGTCTTCTCGCACTTCCTATTCTAGACTGGCTCCTCTTCAGACCTCCCAACCATCATCTTTCCCACATCTGTCACTTCCCCTTTAATATTATCTCTTCCTTCCTGCCCCTATCTTAGCCCAACCACCAGGTGGCACCTCTAGTAACAGTCCCGCTTTACTGTATCTGGAACCTTCAGCCAGCTAGTATCACAACATATCAACTTACACATTTAGCAATGGGCATAACACATACAATTTACATTGTATGGCTCGACACGTCCTACACAGTGAAACAATCTAGTTGGAATAATGGCTTCAGAGGTTGCCGAACTGGAACAATTGAGTAGCTCAACTGGAACAACAGCAGCCAAGCTGGCACAGCGATGTAGCAGATTTTACTAAATGATGAGGAACCAGTCTAACAGAGCAGAGTATGTAATTAAGGCTGAATACAGCTTTATTTGCACACCTATGTAGCAGAGTTGACTCAGTAATGCAGAACAGCTATAGAAGAGCCAAGTTTGCAATGAAGCAGAGTGATGTAGCAAAGTGTAGCTTAATGTACCAGTGCTGGCACCTTGATGACTGGACTGGTACGCCAACTACCTGAATACTCAGTCAATTTTCTGCCAACCAAGTCAATGACCCTGGCGAATGACGCCGCGGTGACCCGATTTGTATGAGAAGATATGAGACCAGTAGCCCCCTCATAGTGCTGGAATTTGGACAGGTGAGTAAAAGTTGTCCTTTACCAATGATGAAAAGAGGAGCATAGCTTTTTAGGAGACCAGAGGTTGCACCACGCTTCCTTCCTCGTACTTTAAGTGGCCCGAAGACCTCTATGACATAGAAGAAGACACCACTTTTGTAAATGGTACATGATGGGTTGGGAGCCTTTCGGCACATTGGTCCCTATAATGATTTTAGGATTGGATTGGTCAGTACTATTTTTTGGCAATGAGTGTAGATGACACAAGGCCAAGGAAGCAATTTTGCTCATATTTAGTATCATAGAATTATGTGGCTACTCATAAAGCAGAAAACTCAGCCGAGGATACTGTAATGTTTGAGTATGTTTGCACGACATGTGCACTTTAATTGGAGTATAAACCTGTCCTGCCAGCCCTACATAAACAAAGCACATTAATGGGCTTAGCCTTTAATTAGTAAACTGCAGCCGGTTATGCGAAAATATTAAGTTGCCATCATCATAGTGTAATCACAGAGGCACCGAGTCCCCTGACAGCGAGTGCGAATTTAATGTAGAAAATGAGGTTGTGATGAGCCTTGCCCTTGTTACCGCCGACACATCCTACTGAATCAGATGCAGAAGATATTTCATTTAAATATTCAGATGTGTCTTATATTGTGAGCGGGATGTCAGCACGTCCTAGTTTCCAGAGGCAGAAGCTACTTTTGGACTAAATGATAACAGACTTCGGATATATGACAATTTTTTTTCATGCCATGTCGAGATCAGGCTGGAACTACTCCACAGAAATACAACTTGTATAACTACCTGGAATGGCACTCTTAAAAAAATTGCCAAAAAGTTGCATCTGCACCCCATCAGCAGACTGATATAAAGTAAACCTAAGGGCATACCGAACAGCCATAAGATAGAGGTTATAGCTAGTGGTGGCTTCCGGGAAATGTGCCCAGTTCCAAGGTACTGAGAAGCCTACAAGCTGCCTTGCTTTGGCCAGGTTGTTAAAGGGAACCATCCACCAGATTTTTGCCCTGTAAACTAGAGGCAGTGCCATAATGGCGCAAGGATGCTGATAAAAGTGATACCTTTAGTTGAGAAATCTAAGGCTTGATTGCAGAATATTCCTTGTTCAAAGCTTCAGAGAGTACGTCATTGGTGCAGTAGCTTGAGCCCCACCTCCCAAATGTGCCTCCTGAGTCACGCCTCATGGCCGCTACTGCGTTATGGTGTGGGCTTGGCTGACACTCCAGTGTCCCACCTCCTGCCTCTTGAGTGCCGCCTCTTGGATCCCAGCCAGCCCCACTTGCTTCCACAGAAGCAGCCAAGTGTGACATCCCAACAACCGTTCTCGAGTCCCGCTGTAGCCTTCTGCCCCATCCTGGTCAAATAGAGAACACGTGTGCCACTGCCACAGTGTTTTGAGAGTGCCAGTAAGTGTTACCATAAGAGACACTGACACTTCACCATCAATTGTGAATATGAGATAGGGTTAAGGTGGCTAACCCTAAAACTGGCTAAACACCTTCAAGCTGAAGCTGCCCATATGCCTTCAAGCTGAAGCTGGCCATACCCTTTCAAGCTGAAGCTGACCATACACCTTCAAGCTGAAGCTGGTCATACACCTTCAAGCTGAAGCTGGTCATACACCTTCAAGCTGAAGCTGGTCATACACCTTCAAGCTGAAGCTGGCCATACACCATCAAGCTGAAGCTGGCCATACACCATCAAGCTGAAGCTGGCCATACACCATCAAGCTGAAGCTGGCCATACTACTTCAATCTGAAGCTGACCATATGCCTTCAAGCTGAAGCTGATCATACACCTTCAATCTGAAGCTGACCATATGCCTTCAAGCTGAAGCTGACCATATGCCTTCAAGCTGAAGCTGACCATACACCTTCAAGCTGAAGCTGGCCATACACCTTCAAGCTGAAGCTGTCCATATACCTTCAAGCTGAAGCTGGCCATACACCTTCAAGGTAAATGTAAGCATAAATGTATAATTGTTTTTCATGGAAAAAATAAGCTCTCCCCCAAAAATACGCCCTAACCATTTTTTTTTTAAACGAAAATCATATAAGACCTTGTCTTATTTTTGGAAAAACATGGTACTATCTTGACAGTAAACCATATTGGATGGCTGCACTGTGCCTCAGCATCACCCTTTGTGCCATAAGGCTAATTTGCTATTGTTCCCAAAAAATCCATAGCTGCTTACCTGTAATTATTTTTAATCAATCCATTGCAGTAAGACAATAAGGCCGATTCTATTTGCTAGCAACGGTTTCACGACACGCTGACCCGCTCTTCAATCCAATCCCTATTTTTATTCCGGTGTGACATATTGGCATTGTTCTATGCCAACCTCCTAATGTGAGTTTTACAGTAAGTTGCGTTTTGTACAATGAACCTCTAATACGTTCCCCAGAAGCGAGCACGCTCTGTATATTCCAGTCATTTATCAGAACAATATGCAGAGTGGACTTAATGGACTGTGAACAACATGGTGTTTTCACACATTTTTCAACCCGGAGGACATTGTGTGATGTATACTCCATTATCAGAAAATGATGAGGGCCAGAAAAAAGCTACGATGGGTCAGTAACTCTTCCATCTTACTTTAGAACCTCTAGGAGATGCTATACTTCATGACAAAAGTTGGCAAACTTATGTTCTTTAGCAAAATTGTGCCACAAAATCATATTCCCAACACATTTGTTAAAATAAAATGAAGTATACAACCCCTCAAATGTATACTGATGTCTGCTTATACGCTTCTCACAAAAAGTTAGGGATATTTGGCTTTTGGGTAAACTTTATGGAAAATTTAAAAAGTTCAGTCTACAGTGATATTTTATCATGACAGTAGAGTATTGAAGTAAAAGAAGGCAATGGTGATTTCCTCATCTCAAACAATTTATTGAAACAAAAGCCAACAGTGTTGGCTATACGCCCCAAAGATGTAAATGTCTCAGTAACTTGTTATGCGGCCTTGAGCATCAATTACAGCAGACAACGTCTCCTGCTATTCACAAGTGGAGTTATTGTCTGCAGACGCATGGCATCCCACTCTTCTTGAAGGGTGGCCCTCAGGTCATTGAGGTTCTGGGGTACAGAGTTATGGCCTCTACAGGGTGACTCAGCTGATCCCATATGTTTTTTATAGGATTCAGGTCTGGAGAAAGTGCAGCCGATCTATTTGAGGTCCTCAAGTCTTCAGCAGCCGATCTCTAATGATGTGACCTCGAGCTGGAACATTGTCCTTCATGAAGATGAAATTAGGCCTGCGTTGTTCATGCAGAGATAGAATGACTGGATTAATGATGTTATTCCAGTAGTCGTGGCTGTCACTGTATCATTCACAGTGTAGGGCTGTTCTGTACTATTGACTAGACCCACCGGCACACACTGTAACACCACCACCACCAAAGGCTCTTCTGGTGACAACAGTGGCTGATGCATAGTGCTCTCTTTGAAGTCTCCTACAACGTTGGCGACCATCATTTCTGCTCAGCGTGAGGCGACCATCATTTCTGCTCAGCGTGAATCGACTTTGATGAAAAAAACTGAGGCCAACTGGTCCCTCGTCCAGCATAGAAGACACCTGTGCCTAGTGGTGTGGTCAAGTATCGGTCGTCTAGCACACAAACCATGCTGATGTAAATGGTTTTGAATTTCCTGATGCGACACTTGGTGCCTCACTGTCATGGGTGTATCACACTTGACAGACAGCCCTGTGCTGTCTGGCTGTAGAGGGTTATAGAGTTTGGCCACACAAACTGCTCCCTGACCTTCTCTTCTTCTCTGCTTGGGGTTTCCTTTAGAACCCTGTAGATTTCCTCACCTTTCAGCTCTTAATCAGCATTGGTGTCTTTAAATACTCTCATTCCCCCTTGGTCTTTGCTGGTGATAGAGTTAAAAACCTATATAGGCCTTGGATACAAGCAGTTGGAGATTTATTGGGTGATTCATGGATCAAACACGTGGAATTTTGCCATTAAGTTCCTTGTTAGAGAACAGAAAGTTGTGCAAAAAGTCCTGAAACACTGAACAGTTGAACATTTGCATCCAGAAGGTCACATTAAGTTCCTCTGTGAAGGTTAGAGGGCATTATAGGATCCTCCTGAAATTTCACCCAAAAGCTAAATATCCCTAACTTTTTGTGAGTAGTGTATATCACAATAGCCAGTGTGTGCCTGTTACCTCTGCACCCTGTATAGATATACCCCCAGGACCTGTAGTCATTGGATGATTATGGGGGGGGGGGTTAGACTGTACCTTTCAATCCAGGTGACTATTAAGAATAAGGCGTTGCATATCTACATGAGGAATAACACTGTATCTGGCAATTAGATGACTTGTATCCTATATTGTTCACCAGTTTTCTCCCTTGCAGGCCCTATCTTGAATTTTCAGTTGTCTCAGAGTTGGTAGGTGTACCAGTTATTATGATGTCTCCGATACATACTGAATATTCCTGCCCAGCTGTCTCTAGGTAGCATATATTCAGAGCAGCACCAGCATGTATGAAAATATACAGCAGTACTGAGCAGTGTAGCTGTGAATCCAGCTCTGGTACGAAATTAGAAGTTGTCTACGAGTGTCTCTCTTTCACCCCTTCCCTCTCCACTCCCTCTTCAGTAGACATCTGTAATCTGATCCCTCAGTAAACTGGAAGCCTTTATTGTGATCATGAAAACAGGGTGGTGGTGACTGTGCTCCTGGGAAGTAACATAGACCAATGCACTTTGTCCAGCTAAAGGGCGGAATATTTCTCAACGCGTTTCAAAGTTGTCACACTTCTTCTTCAGGAGGCCACCAAGTTGTTTTGACCATGACTAATTTGAGATGTATTTTGAGTGAGTGTTCAGTTCAGGTGGCAAGGGGAGGTAAAAGTGGCTCATCAGTGGAGAAAGAAGCATATTTCTCTTATAACATATATTACAAAGTTTCTTATATTTACTTGTACTATTGATTTATGCAAGGTTTGATGAAACAGACACCATGTAAAGGAAGTGTGGCAGCCCCAATTGACAGTATTAACTAGGAACATAGTCTAGTAGAGAAAATTGCACCTTTAGTTACCTAATTGCTGTCTCTGTTTTGCATAAGATGAAGCTTAACATTAGTGGCCACATCGATGTGACGCTCATAGAGAGTGTAGTAAATTCTGCCTATTGCGATCTGCTCATCCCCATCACATGACCCCTAGGCTCCCTGACCTCTGATGTCCAGTGATGTCACGTCAACTTCCTGTTGACATGACATCACTGCGGCCGGCCCCAGTCTTCCTGAGTGACTGGGCTGTGGGCGGAGTTTGACCGCTAGTCACAGCCCAGCATCTCCGTGCCCTACTTTGCTGCAGAATGCCGCAGAGAGGAGCGATGCTGGGCTGTGACGAGAAGTGAAACTCCGCCCACAGCCCAGTCACACAGGAAGACTGGAGCCGGCTGCAGTGATGTCGGGTCAACTGGAAGTTGACGTGACAGCACCGGATCTCAGAGGTCACAGAGCCTGGGGGTCACATGATGGGGATAAGCGGTCCGCAATAGGCAGCATTTACTACACAAGGTATTTGAGAAAAGCCTTCTCTATGAGCTTTACATCGATGTGGCCACTAATGCTGGGTAGTGGACCACCTCTTCAACTAAATATTCTGATTTGGGTGCTCAGTGCCCCGTTGGTTTAGACAAGAGTTTACCATTCCGACCACCCGTTTTTCATGTCCCCACCTCCCTTACTGGTGACTGACAGCTTGGGTTTTCCTGAGCTTTCAGTGCTCATTCCAGGCAAGCCAGAGCTGTCAATCACTGGAGAGGAAAGAGGTGATATGCAAAACCAGTGGAAAGAACGGTGCGCTGAGCCTCTTGGCCACACCCAGGGTGCACCAGACACCCTTATTAGCACATATATTTAAACTTCAGTTTTTGCAGCACGGTGGAGGCGATTACATCACTAATGGCATGATTTTTATGTGTGCTTAGTTTTGTTGGGGTGAATAATGGGGGCCATTGTAGTTGTTGTAGCAGAGGCTTCTATGCCGCAGCGCAGCCTGACGTTAACCCCTCGCACCCCGGTCGCCACGCCAATGCAATAAGACAATGACAGTCCATTCACCTGCTGACACAGTAAATCACACAAAATCAGGTTTCTTTTAGTCACCAGAACTTTACTTGACAGCTTCATACACAAATCCTCTTCACGCAATATGCACAGTCTTTACCCCCGACGGGGTTTCCCATAGGAACCATTACAATATTCAATTTACAGGCTAACCGTTTCCTTGGCACTCGAGTCTCCGAGAAGATCTCCTCTAAGGATGTTATTGTATGTGGCAAGTTCAACCTCTGCTCTCACATTCGGTTCCCATCCTCCATTTAGGGCTACACTAACCATCAGTCTCTTGAGGGGATTCTTTGGGTATTCCTCCCAGGGAAACGGATGCCACTCAGACCATTCGGACTTCACCCACTTCTAGGGACGCAGTTACAATCAGTCCTTTCACACACAGGACCCTGCGTGTCCGGTGTACAAGTTTGACCCCGAAGGTCTGGCCAAATAATCCTAATGGTCTCCTGGCCTGCTAGGCCTACTGCTGCTACAGCTACTCTTTATTTTCTCCTCACAGGGAGACTCTCTTGGCCTCTTCCTATTACTTGCCCTTTTTATCAACTACACCCCTCCCTACAATTAACCCTTTTCCTACCCAGAGAGTACCAGGGAAGCGGTCTGTTCCTCCTTGCCATCTAGTGGCCATACAACACATAGCACACTACTTTGATGTACATACAGTATATGTGACGCCCTGGCCTATCAGGTCATCACAGGGTATTGTGCAATCTGCCCTTCTGTGCAATATCCACCTCCTCCTTAGTTACGGGTCCCTCACCTTTGGTGTTGCCAAGAACAAGCTAATCAAAATCCTAGGAACACTCTGCACCACACCCACCAGACACACCACCTGAGTGAAATAGGGTCGCCCATTTGGGGGGTTGGTTGAAGGGGGGTCAGCAGTGTTAGGAGACAGTTCAGTTGTGGAGTGACTCTCAAGAGGAGAGGTCAGGAGCTGGGCTCCGGGAACTACTAGGTGGATGCTGGTCTGGGCCTGGTAGGAGATGGACCCCGGTCGTCGGTTGTCGGTGTCCAGAACTTTGGCTTACTACAGTTGTCGGTGTCAGCGTTATTGGACTGAGTGAGTATGCAAGTGACCCTTCCCATCCCAATGGCACCCCCCCCGTCACCATCACCGAGTCCCCGGGGCATTACCCCCTACACGTGGAGGAATTAAACACCTAGCTGCCCACACCATCATCACCGGATAATCCCAATCGCAGCAGTGATACTCCATCTTACCACGCACCACGGGTGGCGTCACGAACTTTCCACACCATCCCCTGTACATATGTGGCGCCCTGGACAAGCCAGGAAGTCACAGGTACTGCAACAACACACCCCACACCCCGGTTAGGAACATCAAGGTCAGACACAAATCCTTATTCCCTCCCTCCAGGGGCTGATGTCCACACCAGGTGGGGCGGAGCCAGGCGGTTGGCTCCACCCACCAAGGAGTTCACAGTCCTGGAGGCGGGAAAAGGAATGCAGAACAGTTTGGAGTGTAGAGAGTGAGAGTCAGGGAAGGAGGAGTAGAGGAACTGTCTGGCCGTGTCCGGGTACGTGGCCCGGGCACCTGACAGAAAGGTTGGCAGACGGTGGTGACCGTCTGCAGGAGAGGCCGATTGACGCACAACCATAAGGACTGGGGACGGGCGGTGGCCCGCCGGTACCGAACCGGGGAGCGAAGAGAAGCTAGCACCATCCGGCAGGGCCTATGGACCCCGACCAGGCTAGGAGTCGCCAAAAAACCGGTCAAATCCGTCAGCGACGGGAACCTCCAGGGTTTCCCAGCAGTAAAGACCCGACTGAAGGCAACCGCCAAACCGTGAGGGAGATAAAGCTACCGCCAGAGCTAGAGCTACCAGGGCCAGAGCCTGCGGGCAAAAGGAAGGGCTCCCTTAGCCAACATACCGCTGGGGAGCGGGCTATCAGTGGGAAGCCATTGGGGCCGAGAACAGAACACCGGTGCAGGGAGAGACAGTTGTGACGCCCTGGACAAGCCAGGGGTCACAGGTAATTACACCACCACACCCTACACCCTGGATAGGCACATCTAAGCTAGACCCAAAAATCCTTGTTGCCTTCCTCCAGGGGCTGATGTTCACACCGGGGGGTGGGCCAGGTGGTTGGTCCCGCCCACCGAGGAGTTCACAGTCCTGGAGGCGGGAAAAGTAGTGAGTTGAGTTTGAGAGGTGAAAGTGTGAGGAGTGAAGTGGTAGGAGAGCAACTAACTGACAGCGTCCGGGTGTGTGGCCCGGACAGAGACAGCAAGGTTAGCAGACGGCGGTGACCGTCTGCAGGAGTGGCCTATCGGAGTTGCCGTAAGGACCGTGGACGGGCGGTGGCCCGGCGGTACCGGACCGGTAGACAAGGAGAAGCCAGCACCATTGGCAGGGGCTTTTCGGACCCCGGCAAGGCTTGGAGTCACCGTGAATTTGCCAAATCCGTTAGTGAAGGGGACCTCCTGGGTTTCCAAACAACTAAGTCCCGATTGAAGGCAACAGTCCGACCGTGTGAGAGGGACACCGTCATCGCCAAGGCATCAGTTCCTCAGGGCCAGCGCCTGCGGGCAAAAAGGGGGCTCCTCCGGCCCATATCCAAGCCGGGGAGCGGGTTACCGGTGGGAACCCATCGGAACCAACAGCAGTATTCAGGTGCAGGCAAAGGACAGTCACCGTTAACCTACCGGGGAAAAGCATCAGCAGCCGTCTGTGGGACCCGTCTTTCCAGCCGTGTGTTTTACCGAGAACTGTGTCATCGTCTCAGGCTGAGTGAGTACCACCGTGCCGTGCGGCACAGCACTGCACTGCCCCCGCGACCCTGCACCTCGCCAGGCCCCGCAACCCGCCTGCCATCACCCATCCTTACCCCATCACTGGGCCCCGGGACAACCAACCCCCTACCCACGGAGGGGGAGAACCAACAACTCAGCTGCTCCCTGTCACCGCTCCCGGGATCCCCATACAGAGCAGCGGTGGTGTCACCAAAATCACCACAACCGTGGGTGGCGTCACGGACAATAACCAAATCCCCACCACCAATCAACCCCCTTTCACTCACGGGCGAGGAGCGCCGCTCGAGACCCCGGGATCCGGCCCACCGCTCGAGCCACCACTGAGCAGCAGCAGCAGCAATAGCCGGACCCGAGCAGTGGGTGAGCGCAGCGTTGTCATCCTCCTCCCCGCCCGCGACACAGTTACCGCCAACCTACCAGGAGTGACCGTCGCAGCCGTCTGTAGGACTCGTCCATCCAGCCGTTTGTTTTACCAGAGACTCTGTGTGCGTTACTGGCTGAGTAAGTACCACCGTGCCATCTGGCACTGCGCTGCCCCGCAACCCTGCACCCGGCCAGGCCCCGCAACCCACCTTCCGACCTCCACCACCGGGCCCCGGGACCACCAAACCCCCCCTACCCATGGAGGGGAGAAATCATCTCAGCTGCTCCCTGTCAACGCTCCCGGGATCCCCGTACAGAGCAGCGGTGGTGTCCCAACCTCACCACAAACCGTGGGTGGCGTCACGGACAATATCCCTAAACCAAACCACCCCTTTCACTCACGGGCGAGGAGCGCCGCTCGAGTCCCCGGGATCCGGCCCACCGCTCGAGCCACCAACCGAGCGAGCAGCAGCAGCAGCCGGACCCGAGCAGTGGGTGAGCGCAGCGCCCTCCCCGCCCGCGACACATAACCCCCCTTGGTTTGAGGAGCCGTACAACCCCTGGGTCCAGAGCCCTCTCGAGCCACCGCGGATTCGAGCAGCCCGGCTGCTCGCGCGACACATATATACAGTGCTTTTACCTCTGAGGGGGGGGTGGCAGAGAACTAGACCCCCTACAGTTTATATAGTCAGTTTGAGCAGACAGACTCCCTTTAAATTTCCAGTGTCCTATGACAAGAGGTAGTTTATATGGAACAGTATTTTTCTTCTGTATTGTAATCATATAGAATGAATTGATAGCAGGGCAGTGATTCGGGGGATTCTGGGGGTCCCCCATGATCAGACCTTTATCACCTATCCAGTGCATTTTTCTGCTGCCATTGGTCACATAATTTGCTCTTTAACGGAATCTCCTTCCTTCCAATATTAAGATTGGCGCAGAACTGTGAAGACAGCACGATGGGCGAACGTAAGAGCCCTTCAATTATTTTGTGTATATTATTCGGCTCATTAATTTTCAGCAGAATTACTCCGCTTTACATTGTATTGCTTACAGGAGCAATGTTTTGCAATGAAACGCACCACCCTCCTGTAAATTACTACGTATGGAAAGACACCCCGGACTCCTGTGACCTTTATTACCGCTACCAGGCAGTACCAGAGAACGACTACAACCCCTATCATTTACATTGTCGGGTACATAATGGATCCTAATGATACGCTAAGAGAGGTATGTGTCCGGGGTCGGCGGATAATACACATTCATGGGTGGATAATTAGGAAGCGATAGGGTTTTTCACGTATGAAGCTGCATAACGCTGACAGTCAGACATTGCAGATCAGCGCCTGGAGAATCGGTGCCAGACTAGAAAGCAGCTTTTTGGACAGCAGGGGATCTCTCTGTCAGCAGAAAGAACAGCATTGTTGTCTTGTCTCCGTTACAGCCCTGGATGTCTGCGCTTTATCCCATCACTCTTACGGAATAGCAAAAAGGCATCCAAGTATGATTTCTCTATTATGCCTTTCTCCAATATAAGGCTGTGTGCACACAGAGCATTTTTTATGCTTTTTTTTTAATGCAGATTTGGTGCAGATTTTGATACAATTCTGCATGTCTATCTTGTGCACATGTTGCTTTTGTTTTTCCTTGCAGATTTGATGCAGAAAATAATCTGCAGTGTGTCAATTGTTGGTGTAACGGGGGCAGGGGGCGCCTCAGGGGGTGTAGTCGTGGCCCCTTTGGGCGACAGGCTGACCCCCGGCCCGGCCGTCACTATTAAAACAGGGGTGTTGTTTGTGGGGCAGAGTGTGGGTGGCAGGGACGCGTTCGTGCCGGTACCCGAGTTCTCCGTTACGCCGTTTTCCCTCGGCTCGCCAGCCCCTTCATCAGTTACAGAAAAGAGCCACTGACAGGCAGCTGGTAAACTAAGAAACATTTTATTGAACGAGGCTTCCATTTTCTGTTACACTTCTCAGCAGCAAGTTACTTCAGTACTTCACTTTAACGTTACAGATTACGTTCCTTCGTGACGGTTTCCCCTTTTTGCTGACGGTCACTCTCCTTCACCTGCAGGGGACACTTGTTAACCCCCTAGTAGCTGTACTCTGAACCCTGAATTACTGCAGGGCAGATCTAGCACACACTACCGGTTCCGGATGAGTTCCCACTCCTCTTTACACCTTTCAGCATCAAGTCACATCGGTTTACAAGTTACACTTCTTGCTGACGGTTTCCTCTTTCCCCGGTAACTTTCCCTCGCCTGCAGGGGACATGCGTTAACCCCCTAGTAGCTGCACACTGAACCCGGATTTACTGTAGGGCAGATCTAGCACAGACTACCGGCTCCGGATAAGTTCTCACCTCTCACTTCTTTGCCGGGGAACTACTTCTCTTCCTTTCTACGGGCGTTCCCATGTACCTTCACTTCTTTGTCTGCGCACTCACTCTGGCTGCCTGCCACGTTTCACTCCCACACTCTGCCCCGTCACCTCAGACTTCTCTCTTCAGTCACATCAGACTACTCCACAGTCCTGCACACACTGCTCTGCATTCAGAGACCTCCCTTCCCCACCTAGGCTGCCCTGCCCCTCCTTCCTTCCCTGCCACTGTTACCAGGGGAACCACTGCTCTACACTGGCACCTAGTGGGGAAACTGTTTAATCACTACAACAACAGGTAACATTTTACCATTAACATTTAACATTTGCCACCATACTATGTGGCATCTTCAGGGGGGGAAAACGTTCCTTCACTACCAGGGGTCCGACTACCCCTTACATTCCTCCCCTCTTTAACCTCAGCCTCCTGGCGAGGTTCGTACCTGCAGACCAACACATGCCGGGCACACACACACGTTTCTTAACTAGTATATTCTTTTATCAGAAAAACTTTTAAAAACAACACTTAAAATACACAGAATGGCACACAAGTTCGGTGCCCGGAGTCCCTCCAGGGGAGCTCCCGGTCTTAGTTGAACATCTGCCCGGAGGCCCTCCTCAGGCGCTCCCGGTCTTAGCTGGTATTCTGCCCGGAGGCTATTCCCAAGCGCTCCCGGTCTTCAGGTGAGCAGAAAACAACAGAAACAAAAGAGTTCTTACTTTAACGGTCGAGGGAGGAGTCCATGCATAGTCCTGCATTTTTCTACTCCCGGGTTCAGTACTTTTAACGTTACTTGAACTGTAAACATTCACCGGCTTTCAACAGTACTGGTTTTCAACGGCAAACAAATCACTCTCTTCCGGACGATTACCTCTGGTTCTGGGATATCTTGCCAGTACGGGGCCTTAACTCCTGAGGGGGGCAGAGGGCCTACCTTAACAGACGCGGGCGCCTCCGGAATCTGTACGGATGCTCCTGGTGGCCCGCTCCCCAGAGTCAGCCGGGACTTGTAGGTGGCCCGGACTTCCGTAGTCGTTTCCCCGGTAACGGCATCCCATGAGGTAAAAAACGTGACCTTTGCTGGTTTCTCCGAGACTTCAGTCACGGCCGGTATCATGTTTGCCGGCAACGTGATGGTGGGTAACTCTCCCACCGAGCTCTCTATCGGACGTCCTCTTCCGCGTCCTACGGGCACCAGCGCGCCCGCTACGGCTTGCTTGTCTGTCCTGGCCTCCATTTTGTGTAGCACAGGTAACTGGAACTGTTGCTTCTGCTGCTGGGATTGCAATGGCGCCGGGGAAGGTGGAGGCGGTTCTTCTTTTCCCGCTTTAGCACACACTCCGCCCCCGGCTTCACCCACCAGGTCTGCATAGCGTTGGCGACGCCTTTTCTTTCTTGCAGCGCCGCCCACGTCTCTAGACCTCTGCAGCTTCTTGGGGCAAGTACCTCCCCTCTTTGGGCGGCGCACTCCGGGCTTCTTCCTCCCAGGCCAGCCCAGTGCTTTTCGTTTGGCGCCAACTTTTCGCGCCTCTGCTGAGTCCATGAGGACGGCCGCCATCTTGCCGCCAACTTGTGGCCTGTTCAGCACGTCAGGCACCACTTGATCTTCCTCACAGTCTCTGGTCGGGGTTTCTTGCATGCAGGCTTCATCCTGCCGACTACGCCAGTTTGTAACGGGGGCAGGGGGCGCCTCAGGGGGTGTAGTCGTGGCCCCTTTGGGCGACAGGCTGACCCCCGGCCCGGCCGTCACTATTAAAACAGGGGTGTTGTTTGTGGGGCAGAGTGTGGGTGGCAGGGACGCGTTCGTGCCGGTACCCGAGTTCTCCGTTACGCCGTTTTCCCTCGGCTCGCCAGCCCCTTCATCAGTTACAGAAAAGAGCCACTGACAGGCAGCTGGTAAACTAAGAAACATTTTATTGAACAAGGCTTCTATTTTCTGTTACACTTCTCAGCAGCAAGTTACTTCAGTACTTCACTTTAACGTTACAGATTACGTTCCTTCCTGACGGTTTCCCCTTTTTGCTGACGGTCACTCTCCTTCACCTGCAGGGGACACTTGTTAACCCCCTAGTAGCTGCACACTGAACCCGGATTTACTGTAGGGCAGATCTAGCACAGACTACCGGCTCCGGATAAGTTCTCACCTCTCACTTCTTTGCCGGGGAACTACTTCTCTTCCTTTCTACGGGCGTTCCCATGTACCTTCACTTCTTTGTCTGCGCACTCACTCTGGCTGCCTGCCACGTTTCACTCCCACACTCTGCCCCCGTCACCTCAGACTTCTCTCTTCAGTCACATCAGACTACTCCACAGTCCTGCACACACTGCTCTGCATTCAGAGACCTCCCTTCCCCACCTAGGCTGCCCTGCCCCTCCTTCCTTCCCTGCCACTGTTACCAGGGGAACCACTGCTCTACACTGGCACCTAGTGGGGAAACTGTTTAATCACTACAACAACAGGTAACATTTTACCATTAACATTTAACATTTGCCACCATACTATGTGGCGTCTTCAGGGGGGGAAAACGTTCCTTCACTACCAGGGGTCCGACTACCCCTTACATTGGTGCATTTTTTTTCCCCACGTTTTTAACCCTTCCTCCCACTGGCTTCAATAAGAAAAACATATGCTACAAATAAAGCACCGAAAATGCACCAAAACCGCACCCAAACCACATCTGTTTTTTGGTGAGTTTTCTGCCAGATGGTGCAGATTCTATGCAGAACATTTCTGCATCAAATCTGCAACATAAAATATCATGAAATATGTCATATAGTATGTTCACTTGACATTCATGAAACTCAAAAAAGGTGCAATATTGGAAACACCAAGTGAACACAAGCCAATAAATAGTAACAAAATAAATAATATATAATAAAAAAATAAAATATTTTTTATTCTTTGCACTGATAAGTGTCCTCTTAGTCTTCACCTTGGCTTTGGAGTCTCATTCCGATGCTAGACCAAATCCCTTTCTGCAGAAAGGCTGGGCCCTGCAGTGACCTGTCCTTCCCGATGGCTGGGTACAAATGTGTGGTCAATGCTCTGTATGTGGATGATGCGCAATAAACCTCTGCCTGCAGTGAGGAAAAAAGAAATAAAAATATTTTTTATTAACATAATATATAAAATTTAATGAGGTAAAATACAGAAATGTGCTCCACACAGAAGGCACCTAGGTAGCAGTAAAATATATGAATAAATCAACTAAGTTGCCAGTTATAGCATTATATATCCAAATCATTAGGTATCCACCTCACACTAGAGACTATCAGCCCACAATACAATGGCGTGTGTTTATACTGTAAATAGTTAATTAGAAAGTGCTATACAATAGAAGTTAATTAGCATGTAAACAATCAATAAGCATATGATATCCTATGAATGGTTACCAAAGTGCAAGGCGAGAATAGAGAAGTATATAAGTAATAATTACCTGTAGTTGTATTGGTATCCAGCGTCCCTCCACACCGACGCACGTTTCATATAACTTCCTCAGAGGACGTCAACGTGCGCACATGGCCAAAAGCTTCATGTTTTGGCAACCTATTGGATATTGAATGCATAATCATTAACCAACCATTTCCCTAATATCAGAGATTCGCTAATGGTTCCTAGACCTTGGTGCAGAAATTTAGAAGCAAAGTTTTACCCATTGCATGCCTAGCAGTCTAGGATATTGATCGTGTCAGTGCCTATATCTCTAGTGGTCTAAAGTGTTGAAGGGTTGATTGATAAAAATCACTGGTTGTATAGGATATCAAAGACGTCCGTGTCAAAGTCCAAATTTGACAAAGTCAAATGCTTTGGAGGGGTCAACACCAGCATTACTGTTGATCCAAAATTTTGAAGAAGTCCAATGACAACATCAGTGGGGTTTTAGGTCAGTAAAATAGGTAATACCAGTGTCCATGTTAGTCTAGGGCAATAAAGAAGTTTATATTGGCATCCCTGGGCATCTAGAGCAGTAAACAATGTTAATGCCAACAAACATCCCCGATGATCTAGGACAGTAAACAGGTTAAGGTTGATATCAGCATTCCCTGTGGTCTAGGGCAGTAAAAGGTTTAAAATCAGCAGCCCTGGTGGTCTAGGGTAGTCATAGGTTTAATATCAGCAGCCTGTGTAGTAAATTAGCCTAGTGTAGTAAATAACTTAATTTTAGCATCCTCTGTGATCTAGGGCAGTAAAAGGTTTGATATCGTTATCCCTGGTGGTCTAAGGTAGTTAAAAGTTTAATATCAGCATGCCTGGTGGTCTATTGCAGTAAAAAAGTTAATGTCATCATGATCTAGGGTAGTAAAAGACTTATCAGCATCCCTGGTAGTCTATAAACAAGTTAATGTCAGTATTACTGGTGATCTAGAGCAGTTAGCAGGTTAATATCAGCATCCACAATGATTGAGATTAGTAAACAAGTTTATATCAGCAGTCTCAGTGGACTAAGGTAGTAAAAGGTTTAAAATCAGCATCCCTGGTGGTCTAGGGCAGTTAGGCTGGGTTCACACATAGCGACAGCGACAACGACGTCGCTGTTACGTCACCATTTTCTGTGACGTAGCAGCGACCTTGTAAGTCGCTGTTATGATCGCTGCTTAGCTGTCAAACACAGCGACGCAGCAGCGATCATAACGTCGCTACATGTGCAGAGAGCAGGGAGCCGCGCACACTGCTGGCTCCTTGCTCTCCTAGCTACAGTACACATTGGGTTAATTAACCCGATGTGTACTGCAGCTACATGTGCAGAGAGCAGGAGCCGGCGCTGGCAGCGTGAGAGCGGCGGAGGCTGGTAACGAAGGTAAATATCGGGTAACCAAGGTAAGGGCTTCCCTTGGTTACCCGATGTTTACCCTGGTTACAGCTTACCGCAGCTGCCAGATGCCGGCTCCTGCTCCCTGCTCGCTTCATTTGTCGCTCTCTTGCTGTCACACACAGCGATCTGTGCGTCACAGTGGGAGAGCGCCTTTGAAGAAAACGAACCAGGGCTGTGTGTAATGAGCAGCGATCTCGCAGCAGGGGCCAGATCGCTGCTCAGTGTCACACACAGCGAGATCGCTAATGAGGTCACTGTTGCGTCACCAAAACCGTGACGTAGCAGCGATTTCGGTAGCGATCTCGCTATGTGTGAAGCACCCCTTAAGAAGTTAATATCAGCATCATTGTCCTCCAGGGCAGTAAAAGGTTTGATATCAGCCTCCTTGGTGGTCTAGTGCAGTAAAAAAGTTGATGTCAGCATCACTGGTGGTCTAGGGCAGTAAACAGTTTAATATCAGCATCCACGATGATCTAGGTGTCACGGGTGTATTAGTCCTGTGGTGTGCGGCAATAGAAGATCACAGCATTTGGCTGAGCAAAATGCTCCCCGACTTTCTATTATTCCTGCTGTCAGTATTCAGTGTACTAGGTATCTCCTCTGCTGGGTTTTCCTCTTTTTCCCTTTAGGACCCTGCATAGCTCTTCTTCCCTTCAGCTGCTAATCATCTGTATTTCCCCTTGGGTTTAAATACTCTAATTTTTCCTGGACTTGTGCTGGGGATATTCATTTCCTTCACAAGCTCTGGATGCAAGCAGGTGGCTTGCACTCATCTGTAGGATCGTTGCTGCTCTTTGCTGAACTTCTTCCTAAGACACCTGGAGATAAGTAGTTCATGCTTTTCCCCCGTGTGTCCTCCTTGTGTCTTCTTTAATGTTTAGTTGGGTAGACAAAGAGCTCATCCCCTCCATTCCCTATTTAGGGCCCAGCACTAGGGATACCTAGGGTCAGGTATCCGGCTCGGCACATAGGAGCGGAACCTATCTAGGGTGGTGTGGGACCCCAGTGGTCAGCAGTAGGTTTAGTCAGGGGTCACCATCTTCCCTTTCCCTAGACACAGTGTGTCCCTTCCCTTTCGCTGTGGGTTTGATACTTCCCCGTACCTAGCGTGACTCTACATCAGTATGCAGGGTAAAATGTGCATCCCTGGTGGTCTAGGCCAATATAGTTGTTACCATAAGCATTCTTGATGGTTTAGGGCAGTAAACAGGTTAATATCAGTGTCCCTGGTGATTTAGGGCTGCAACGAGGTCAGGGCTTTATATCTGGTGCCTAATGGGGAAACATTTTGGGCTGCCTGGGTCAGTGTGCTGGACAGAGAACCTGTTATCATTACTGTAGCGTCAATCATCTGCATTGCTCAGAATATGTAGAGTGGAGTTCCCTATGGGCACTGCAATATCCGTCATTACTGGCAGTCTCCAATCGTATTTCAGACCTCAAATTTAATAATGGCACAATGTACATTAGTTTTGTAGCATTACCACCGACTCCGCCATCCAGTGATCAAAAGACACCTCACTTAATTTAGTAAAATATGCTGACGATAAAATCCAATGTGCCATAGAGATCCATAGTCATTGACTTCTGGTGTATAGAAGTGCCCGATGCACAATCTAATAAACCCCGTAATGCTGTGATGTATGGAGAAACGAATGGGGAATGTAGCGCCGAGCACCGAGGACAAGATTAATACAATTTTATGTGTCGCCGAGAAAAGCTGCAACTCAACAAAAATATTTCTTCATACATTATGAGAGTTACTGAAATGGGGAATTAATAGAAGACGTATAGGAGTAAAAAATGGCTTATGGCAATGAGCCTGTAAAGTGTGCGTTGCGTTATATGCTGGGGAGCGATTTCTACACTGGGGTCGCAATAGGGGGTTTCTGCTAGCCGTAGTCCCCGAGCCTCAGCGTATCAAAGGGGGACCTTGTTGCAAAATTTGCATTTGGGCTCATGTAGTGATTTAGGGCACTGACAATGAAGGACCCCTGTGCAGGACTAATGTCTGGGCTTCCCCCCATAGGCACCTCCCCATAGGCAAGTGGGGTGCTGCTTCTTGCCTAATTGTTGCTTAATCCACAGTAGACATTTATATGTAATAATATCTTTATGCGTTGGGGTAGAACTGAACGGCAGGAGTGTGGGTAGTGTTTACGGCTCTATCGCGGCCCCTCTGCTTTTGTATGTGCCTCCTCTTTTTAAAGTGTACACTACTCCCACCCTTAGAGGCATTTCTGCACATTAATCTGCCAGCGGTCTCCAATAACATGGTGTCGGTGGTGGTGCATGCGCAGATTGACCTCCGGTAGTCTTCAGTAAAATGGTACAGGTGGCAGCGCATGCACAGATTGAAATATTGGCTTGTTATTGAGCCTAGGTCTGAATCTGCGCATGAGCGGCCACCGGTGCCAATATGCACTAGTGCCGTCCAAAGCAGGGTAGGGGCAGTGCTAGCTCAAACTTCAAAATAGGTAGCACAAGAGAAACGTGGGGGGGGCCATGACTTACCCAAAAACCCTACCCATTGTCCCACCTTGCAGTCCTGCTCCAAGTACCTCCCCACAGTACCGTTCCATAGTCCCACCTCACAGTCCTGCCACACAGTCCCTCCCCACAGTCCCGCCCAAAGTGTCTCCCCACAGTCCCGCCCAAAGTCTCTCCCCACAGAATCACCCCATAGTCCTGCCCCACAGTCCCGCTCCACAGTCTCTTCCCACAGTCCCTCCCCTCTGTGTCTCCCAACAGCCCTGCCCCACAGTCCCTCCTCACAGTCCCGTCCCATTATCCTGCCCCACAGTCCCTCCCCACAGTCCTGCCCAAGTCCTTCCCGACAGTCTTTCCCACAGTCTCTCCCCATGTCCTGCCCCACAATCCCACCCCACAGTCTTGCCTTACAATCCCACCCCACAGTCCCTCCTCACAGTCCCTCCCCACAGTCCCACCCCATTATCCTGCCCCACAATCCCACCCCACAGTCCAACCCAAGTCCTTCCCCACAGTCCTACTCCACAGTCCCTCCACAGAGTCTCTCCCCATGTCCCGCACCACATTTCACCCCCCAGTCCTGCCTCACAATCCCACCCCACAGTCACTCCTCACAGTCCCTCGTCACAATCCCTCCCCACAGTCCTACCCTATAGTTCTGCCCCACAGTCCCATCCCAAAATCCCGCCCCACAATCCTGCCCCACAATCTTGCTCAACAGTTCCTCCTCACAGTCCCTCCCCACAGTCCTGTCCCACATTCTCTCCCTACAGTCTTTTCCCACAGTCCTGCCCCACAGTCCCACCTCACAATCCCGCCTCAGAGTCCCTCCCCACAGTTCCACCCCCCAGTACTGCCCCACAGTACTGCCTCACAGTCCCGCCCCACATTCTCACCACAGTCTTGTCCCACAGTCCCCACAATCCTGCCCCACAGTCCCGACCCATAGTCCTGACACACAGTACCACACCATTGTTCCACCCCACAATCCCACCCTATAGTCCCGCTCCAATGCAAGAACTGTTTAGTGCATCTAAACTTCTGATGTGGATTATACAACAACCAGGCTGCGGATTTCTTCAGTACAGGCATCTATTAAATCAGTATAACAGCTCCTTTATGGCCATAACTTTAGCTTAACAGATTAAAAGGTGTTGACAGGTTATCTTTAAGCCACCTCAACCTCCAGCTTAACCACAACACACCCTTCATGTGAAGCCACAATCCTTTCTTGAGTAAAGGGGGCTTTACACGCTACGACATCGCTAATGCGAACTCGTTGGGGTCACGGAATTGGTGATGCACATCCGGTCGCATTAGCGATGCCGTTGCGTGTGACACCTATGAGCGATTTTGCATTGTTGCATCGGTGACATGGGGGTCCATTCTCAAAAATCGTTACGCAGCAGTAATGAAGTTGTTCCTCGTCCCTGCGGCAGCACACATCGCTCCGTGTGACACCGCAGGGACGAGGACCCTCTCCTTACCTGCCTCCCGCCCGCAATGCAGAAGGAAGGAGGTGGGCGGGATGTTACGTCCCGCTCATCTCCGCCCCTCCGCTTCTATTGGGCGGTGGTTCAGTGACGCAGCTGTGACGTCGCTGTGACGCCGCACGGACCGCCCCCTTAGAAAGGAGGCGGTTCGTCGGTCACAGCGACGTCGCCGGGCAGGTAAGTACGTGTGACGGGTCTGGGCGATGTTGTGCAGCACAGGCAGCGATTTGCCCGTGTCACACAAAAGATGGGAGCGGGTACCCACGCTAGCGATATCGGTACCGAAATCGCAGCGTGTAAAGCGGCCTTAAGACATAAATAGTGTTTACAAAAGCATATTACGCAGAACTTATCAGTTGTCATAAATATCATAAATATGTTTTTTTCTGCACTTCTCTGTTAATGAATTATGGACCCCTCTTCCTTATATATAAATCTAATCTTTCTTAGACAACTGGGTGTGGCTTTCTTTAAATGTGACAACGTGCACCAAATTGCACCAAAAACTCAGGAATAAAGAAGTGGCACAAAGTAAACTAATCTAAAGATGGTATGAAGTGGTATAAGGTTTAGATGTGCAAATTTATCACCCCGCATTAGCCAAATCCAAATGATACGCTAGGGGATTGATTATTTGAGATAAAACAAGGTCCCAGCTTCAGGGAAGCTTAATATTCTTTGTGAACAGCTACACTCAATCAGCAAATCAGCAAAAACATTAGTGCATGCCCTCATCATCTCCCGCCTCGACTACTGCAACCTCCTGCTCTCTGGCCTCCCTTCAAACAATCTTTCACTATTCCAATCTATCCTAAACTCTGCGACCCGCTTAATCCACCTCTCCCCTCGCTACTCCCCAGCCTCGCCACTCTGCCAATCCCTTCACTGGCTTCCCATCGCCCAACGACTCTAGTTCAAAACATTAACCATGACATACAAAGCCATCCACAACCTGTCTCCTCCTTACATCTGTGACCTAGTCTCCCGGTTCCTACCTGCACGCAACCTCAAATCCTCACGAGATCTCCTTCTCCACTCCTCTCTTATCTCCTCTTCCCACAATCGCGTACAAGATTTCTCCCGTGCCTCCCCCATACTCTGGAACGCTCTACCTCAGCATATCAGACTCTCCACTACCGTGGAAAGCTTCAAGAGGATCTCAAGACCCACCTCTTCCAACAAGCCTACAACCTACAATAGCCCTCAGTCCAGTGCACCACTGCGCAACCAGCTCTGTCCTCACCTATTGTATCATCACCCATTCCCTGTAGACTGTGAGGCCTCGCGGGCAGGGTCCTCTCTCCTCCTATACCCTCACCCATTCTCTGTAGACTGTGAGCCCTCGCGGGCAGGGTCCTCTCTCCTCCTATACCAGTCTGTTTTGTACTGTTAATGATTGTATCCTCTTTCACTTGTAAAGCACCATGGAATAAATGGCGCTATAATAATAAATAATAATAATAATAATCACCCACACTCAGGTCCGGACCAGACACATGTCCACTGTCAGCTACACGTTTATACCTAGAATTATACAAAGTGTGTATTATGATGTGTAAATTCATCATCCAGTATTAGCCAAATCCAAACGATAGGCTAGAGGATTGATTATTGCAGAGATCTTGTAAGGACCAAAGAAACAAGGTTCCGGCTTTAGGGATAGCACCTTAAGCTTAATGTTCTTTGTGAACATCCACACCCAATCGCCCACACACAGGTCCGGACCAGGCACAAGTTCTATCAACCACATGTTTATACCTAGAATTACACAAAGTGTATTATGATGTACAAATTTATCATCCAGCATTAGCCACTGTGATACATTTTGTGCATTTACTGACTGTCTATGTGAAGTAGAGGCAGATTAGTGAAGAAGAGGTTAATTAGCAAATAATTCAGGCATATAAATTGCACGTCTCATGCTATATTATATGCAAGGATAAGATGGTAGGAAGTGGCCCTTGCTTCTTGGGAGGTCAGAACTCTATATCTTTAAATCAGATTATTGATCCTCTATTCTCTTAATACTCGGTGATTCATTACCAGGGAGAGCGGTGTCAAAGTGAGCAGTATACAGCAATATACAGATACGGACCCCTAGTGACTGCAGCATTTCGCCTACAAGACCTCCAATTTCAAAATATACGTCCACCATGCAATTGGATCGTAAAATGAAAAATACTTTCAATTACAGCGTTGCGCCCGCGCTTTACGGTTTATTTTCACTTGTTTACTATTTTTAATTAGTATTTTTCACAGAAGTTTTAGAAATATCTTCCCGCACGGTGGAATGCTGTGCTAGGCAAGAAAGCAGCTTTTAACCAGCAGGGCTTCTCCTTGACAGCTGAAAGAACAGCAGTGCTACCTCATCTCCGGCATAACCCCGCTTGTCCATATCGCTCCATGGCTTTAACAACATCTGGAGTCTTCTTTGGGGAATTGTCTTCGTTCTGGGCTGAAAAATACCAGAACCACGCTACTCTAATTAGCAGGCGTTCTTCATTTTTTGGTTCATTATTGGCTCCTGTTCTTTTAGGTGTTTTCGTTATATTCTGTTTCCTTTCTTTATTTATTTTTTTCACTTCTGATCCTAACAAATAATAAATGATTATAGTATTTTTCCAAAAATCAATGATATACAGTACAGACCAAAAGTTTGGACACACCTTCTCATTCAAAGAGTTTTCTTTATTTTCAGGACTCTGAAAATTGTAGATTCACATTGAAGGCATCAAAACTATGAATTAATAACATGTGGAATGAAATATTTAAAAAAGTGTGAAACAACTGAAAATATGTCTTCTATTCTAGGTTCTTTAAAGTAGCCACCTTTTGCTTTGATTACTGCTTTGCACACTCTTGGCATTCTCTTGATGAGCTTCAAGAGGTAGTCACCGGAAATGGTCTTCCAACAGTCTTGAAGGAGTTCCCAGAGATGCTTAGCACTTGTTGTCCCTTTTGCCTTCACTCTGCGGTCCAGCTCACCCCAAACCATCTCGATTGGGTTCAGGTCTGGTGACTGTGGAGACCAGCTCATCTGGCGTAGCACCCCATCACTCTCCTTCTTAGTCAAATAGCCCTTACACAGCCTGGAGGTGTGTTTGTAGTCATTGTCCTGTTGAAAAATAAATGCTGGTCAAACTAAACGCAAACCGGATGGAATAGCACGCCGCTGCAAGATGCTGTGGTAGCCATGCTGGTTCAATATGCCTTCAATGTTGAATAAATCCCCAACAGTGTCACCAGCAAAGCCCCCCCCACACCATCACACCTCCTCCTCCATGCTTCACGGTGGGAACCAGGCATGTAGAGTCCATCTGTTCACCTTTTCTACAAAGACACGGTGGTTGGATCCAAAGATCTCAAATTTGGACTCATCAGACCAAAGCTCAGATTTCCACTGGTCTAATGTCCATTCCTTGTGTTCTTTAGATCAAACAAGTCTCTTCTGCTTGTTGCCTGTCCTTAGCAGTGGTTTCCTAGCAGCTATTTTACCATGAAGGCCTGCTGCACAAAGTCTCCTCTTAACAGTTGTTCTAGAGATGAGACGGTGTGTCCAAACTTTTGGTCTGTACTGTATGTGATACATATTTTTAGGAAAAAGTATAATTTTCCTCACCTTCTAGCAGGCTGTAGTTCTTCCTTCCCTGTCTACAGACTATTGGTAAATATCATTAGTCCCATAAATTCTGTCTAGAGTAATAAAGAAAATGTAACAGAGGGAAAGATAGGAGGGGAGGAGGGGGATGCAGCTGCAGGGATGCATAAGGCAAAAGAAAATCCACGTTAGCAAACACTGACTGTGCTACGTGCAATAAACTTATGTATGATTTCTGATGGCTAAAGAAACCTGCTAAGTGATAAAGCTGTCACATATATACTGATTACCATAACATTAAAGCTCCACCCCAGGGGGGGAGGGTTTAGCACTGGAGTTGTGCTTTAAATGTAAGCGCCCCTCACACTCTCCAATGTTTTCATCCTTTTTCGCCACTGCTGCCATTCTGCAGCGTTCTCTTGTGCCTATAACGTTTGACTGTCCGGAAGTCAGAAGTTATATCACAAGCTCTCAATACAAGTCTATGAGAGTAAAACAGAGGCCAGAAAGAGGCTCTCATAGACTTGTACTGAGCTGTGACCTCCGACACGCTCCATGAAACGCTGTAGGTCATAAATTGCTGATAGCAGAAAAAGACCGTGGCAGGTGACTGTAAAACCGGGGACAGGCAACTTCTATTTAATGATCCACTCCAGCACGGAAATATTAAAAAACACAGGAGAGGTGCTTTAAAAATTGATTATGTAATAACCATTGTACTTGTCAAGTGGTGGGAAAAATTAGGTAGCAAATGAATAGTCAGTTCTTGAAGTTGCTGTGTAGAATGCAGAAGGATCGATCGATCATGTTGTCACACGATGTTTGGCTCTAAACTCGCCTAGTGTCATGGCGGCATCTGATGCTGTTCACACTGCATAATCTGACACTCCACACTATGCCTTTTCTGGTGCTTCTGAGTTGCACAGACAGGCTTGGGAGCAACCAGCTGTGTGCTCATTAGTGATCGGGCTTGCCGGAGTTAATCTCTGCTAGCTTGCTGGCTACCTCTTGGATTACATGTTGTGGCAAACCTATCACCGTTACTGCTTGCTTTTTTAAGATGGTGGAGCCTGTCTTCCCATGCCGACTATAGCTTTTGCTAAACCGGTGCCTGTGCTGTTGTGTTCCAGTTGCTGGTGATTTACTTGTATAGCCACACATTCCACATCTTGTACTACCGTAATCAGGATAGCATCCTATCTAGCACTAATTCCACTTATATCCTCGAAAAGAATATACACAATGCCGATACTCCTCATAAAATATATTACACTTTATTGAATCTTAGATAAAACACATACGTAGACAAAAAAGGCACAAAAGGGTAGAGAGGATTGCAAATGTAACTCCCACGTATTGGGGGGAGGGTGGGTGGAGACTTATAGATACCTCATGGGACATAAAGAGTGAGTGTTTAGAGTCCTATCGGTCTGTATGCTTGTAACACTACACCTATGAGCAACGTGCCAAATACAATTAAATAGACCAATTCTTTAGATGGTCACACACAAAGTGACCAGGGGAGGGAGGGCCCCGATGAAGTAACAAGGAATTTTTAAGTAAAACCCCTAAGTTCAGAGTATATACTTCCTATTTGTATAAGTACAATAAATAGATCCATTAATCACAACATGTGGATATAATGACCACTGAGGCCTCCTTCCACTACTCACAAGGGACCATCCAAAAACAGATTAATATAGTTTGTGGCCGTCATAGATACCGTGCATAGCCATAGATCGCATTAAACCAGCCTGTCAGATCCCCCTGCGTACGTCCGTCATCGGCCAATTACAACATGTCTCCCTATATCAGGGGATCGTGCTCTTAGGACTGACAGGGCAAGCAGCACATGTCCACTAGTTAATATCAGCAGCTATTAGCTATGCAAGGAATCAGCAAGGTTTCACAGAATAAAAATCATAGGCACAGTCACATAATACAGTCAATCAAATAGCACACAGACCTGAACCAAGTAGTTGCGTCTCCCTCCCACCGCGCCTCAACGCGTTTCACCTGGGCTTCATCAGGAGGCAGGTACGTTTTTATCTAAGATTCATTAAAGTGTAATATATTTTATGAGGAGTAAAGACAAAATCCCTTTCGGCGCTTCCGGAGGATAAATGGAATATCAGTGCAAGTTTGCAAAAACTTCAAGAACAAGGGTTTATTAAGGGTTCAATAAAAAACGGACAATTACGGACAACGCGTTTCAGCTAACAAGAGACTACACCTGATGAAGGCTTTTGTTAGCTGAAACGCGTTGTCCGTAATTGTCCGTTTTTTATTGAACCCTTAATAAACCCTTGTTCTTGAAGTTTTTGCAAACTTGCACTGATATTCCATTTATCCTCCGGAAGCGCCGAAAGGGATTTTGTCTTTACTCCATTACCCACGTGGGAGCACCTGTTCAGGACTCTCATTGTTTTTCCCGAGGATTCGTGCTGCATACTGGAGGATTAATAAGAGAGTTGATCCACTACACGGATCATACTAGCGAAAACAGAAGAAATCTGCACGGCGAGTGTAAAATTCGTATGATCATTACAATCTGTGTTTACACACATCGACACATAGATTTGGCGCCCCGTTGTCCTCTTCTTTTTTTCTTTCCTTTATTCTGTGATATTTTATGAGGAGTTTTGGTATTGTGTATATTCTTTTCGAGGTTATAAGTGGAATTATTGCTGGTGATTTACTGTCTGCTGCTTGGTGTGCTGTCGAAATCCTCTAGTTGTCTGTTTATTTCCTCCTTATCACATATTTTCTTATATCTCCGTGTGTGCTAGCTGTGTCATAGAGTTTTTGGTTGCACCGTTTGTTTATATCTGTGGGTTCAACAATTCCTGTCCCGGTCATCCCCTGGGGTAGGTTCGGGGGGGGGATTAGATCAGGGCTGGCCAGGATCAGGGCAAGGAAGGTGCCCAGACACCTTCACCATTAGAAGTATCTCTGGGATTAGAGACAGCTAAGGCTCCCTAGCCTAAGGACCAGTCTAGGATCCCCTCACAGCCCATGACATAGTGTAAGGCTATGTGCGCACGTTGCGTACAGTCACTGCAGAAATTTCTGCAGCGATCTGAAGAGCACACGTGCGCTTTAAATCGCTGCAGAAATGTCCGTAGTGAAAAAAAAAAAGCCGATTCCATGCGCTCTGCCTGCAGCTCCTCCCATAGACAGAGCGGGGGCTGCCGGCAAAGCGCACGGAAGAAGTGACATGTCACTTCTTAGAACGCAGCGCTTCGGCAGTAGCCGAAGCGCCGCGCTCTAAAACGCCACGTGCGCACGGCCCCTGCACAATCTCCATAGACTGTGCAGGGGACGCAGGACGCATGCAGTTACGCTGCGCTACAAAGCGCAGCGTAACTGCATGTATTTACGCAACGTGCGCACTTAGCCTAAGAATCTCAGTCATTTGTGACAAAGGCTTGATAATTTGTGCAGAACATCTCCAAAAATCTCTATTTTAGTTTGATGTTTCCAGTATGCTGTGCTTAGTATCTATCAAAAGTGGTCCAAGGAAGGACAACTGCTGAATGGGTATCAGGCTCGAGAGTACCAACGGCTCTTCGGGGAGCAAGGACTAATCCCAGAGACGGGCTATGATAAAACAGGCGTCAGAGCCCACTGAACTTT